>NC_072738.1:86972484-87232772 GCF_026930045.1 Uloborus diversus
GCATTTGGAACAGCTTACCAGAAGAGGCTGTAATCAGCAAAGGGGTAGATAGCTTAAGGAAGGTCATTGATATTCATTGGGGTCAAATAAATTGACTAGGACCAACCTAGTTAGGCCCTTTGCTTGTTGCTGGTTATCAACAGGCACTTATCTGTGCAATATTTTAACTTCATAAATTATTTTAAAATAAGAAATGAATTTTATATGTATCAAAAGTAGTTTCTGTACAAATGTATATTTATACAAATAGAAATACAAATGTGACGACCAGCAACAGGCTCTGGGCCCAGCTAGGCTGGTCCTAGTGAATTAATTAGCCCCCAATGAAGATCAATGGCCCTCTTAAAGCTATCCACTCCCTTGCTCATTACCGCCTCTTCCGGTAAGCTATTCCAAGTGCCCACGACCCTGCTAAAGTAGTAGTTTTTTCCTGATTTCCAAGTTACCCTGAGATTTAAATAGCTTAAAACAATGACCCCTTGTCCTGCTTTCCCTGCAAAAATTTAATCCATTTACATCTTTCATTTTGATAAATTTAAATAACTGAATCATGTCCCCTCTGACTCTCCTTTGCTCCAGGCTATACATGTTAAGCCTATTAAGTCTGGTATCATAATCTAAATCTGAGAGTCCCCCTTACTAATTTAGTTACCCTTCTTTGAACCCTTTCCAATACGAAAATATCTTTCTTCAGATAAGGCGACCAAAACTGAACAGCATACTCCAAATGAGGTCTTACTAAACTCCTATATAAAGGCAGAAGAACTTTCTTAGATTTGTTTGAAATAGATCTCTTGATGAACCCAAGCATTTTGTTGGCTTTGTTACTAGCAATACTGCACTGTTGACTAAACTTGAAGTCCTGATTTATAAAGACAAATTATAAATCGGGTATTCAATTTAAGTTATAGGGGTCTTAGTTTTAAAAATTATCCCCCCCCCCCCCCCCCCCCCGATTAGCTCAGTGAAATTTTCAGGTGATTTTGTACGAAATCGATTGATTGATTTATATTTTGATACCCATAAATAATTATCAAAAGTCTAATACTATTAAACTTAGTGCAACCGAAATTACCATCTGGGTTGTGTTTTTGATCCTAACCGCCCTTATATGTGTATGAACCACTCACTATCAATCAAAACCTCCTCTAGCAATTCCATTGAATTTAGGCATTGTGGTTTCTTTTGATAAAAATTAAAATCACTCAGGAAAGGTTCTTTTTTTTTATATATAAATATTAACTTGCATATTCTATAAAATATACTTCTTTGAATGTGAAGATTTCAAAATTAAACCTCGTAGGATCTGCTCCTCTTTATGACCAAGTTTTTCAGACATTTGCAGAAAAACTTTCAACACAGTGGATGTTTTTTTATCAAAGTCTTGTTGTAGAAAAGGCAATTTTGTTTTTCTTTACTTTTTTATATTATTACCTATTATTTATATGTTTGCATTGCATGAAATCTTCATACAATATTTTTAGTACAAATTTATGATATTGCCTTGAAAAAAATTTTTTTTGCCTTGAAAAGTACTTGAAAAGTGCTTGAATTTTTTTCTCCCTTAAGGGTATGAACCCTGTTAATGTATTTTAAATATTATTATATTTATATGCAATTGTGGCTAATTGTGCTTGCTCTGAATAGAAACAAAAATCGCAATCACGACGGCAAATTCGTTACAAAACTTTTGAAAACTCGGCTTTCTTTACACGCGATCGTAAAAATAGACAAATTTCACACACCAATTTAGTAAATTATGCTTTTTTAATCTTAAATTCATTTTTCAACTTTATTTCTCCTTAACAAATGGCTGTTTCTTCGTTTTGCGGTGTTTTTTAAACTACGCGGTTTCAAAATGGCGTCGCGTTGTTAGATTGTTCATTTTTAACAGTTAAGACGAAAATATCCTTTCCAAAATAAATGAAAAGAATTAATCTTGTACATTTGGTTTACATATGAATAAACAGAAATGGCATCTTTGAGTCGAAATGCATCAAGACAAGGTAAAAACAATATCGCTAAAAAAAAAAATTTTGTTTTGCAAAATTTTTGATTTTTTGTTTGAATTATATTGTTTGTTTTTCCTTTTTTTTTCTTTTTTAAATATAAAACCTACTGGAGGAGAGGACATATCCCTTTATTTACTTAATTTCTCCAAAAAAATTGTTATTTTTAAGTTTCGCGGTAAATTTTCAAAATGGCGCCGCGTTGTAGGTTGTCCATTTTCACCAGTAAAAAGAGGAAAATCTGTTCCAAAATAAATAAAGAGAAGTACAATCGTATTTATAAAACACATAAATAAAAAAAATGGCGCTCTTGTGTCTGGAGAAGGTGGAAAGAATCCGGCTGGAACCCTTTTTTTTCTTCTGCTGGATCTTTTATTTCATTTTTTTTTCGTTTTGTTTTATATTGTTTGCTTTTCTTTTATTTATTCATTCATTTTTTGACACTCAGGCTTCGATTTTTATAAAAAATTTGCATGCATTTGAAAAAGCAAAAAAAAAAAAACATTTTTGTAGAATCGCAAATGGTTCAGGTTTTTTAAAAAGTTCTGTTGTTCTGTTCAAGTTTTTGGTATTTTGTTGTTTTCTTTATCAAGGAACTAACTCATCTTTAGGTTGAAAGCAGTGGTGTTTCTAGAAGTTTTGAAAGCTGAAAAAAATAATAATAATAATCTTCTTTTTTTATTTATTTTAATATCCTGATGGGTTTTGTTTAAAGAAATTAATACAGATTATAGTTTGCAAAAGATGTGTTAAATAATATCTGGGTGGAGTTGCCCGTTCCCACTCAAGTTCAATTCTCCCCCTCCCCCCCCCCAAAAAAAAATCCGCAACTCTTTTCCTTTTTTAGCTTGCTTTTTATTTTATTTATTTATTTTTTAATATTTTTTATTTACTTATTTTAATTATTATTTTATAAGAAAAGTTCTTTGCTACGCCAATGACATATACACACATTCTAAATAAATAAATGGAATAAAATAAATTAAATAATTTCAATTAAGTTTGGCTATCATTTTTTGAGATTTGGCTACCATTTTATGAGGTTCTGGTAGCCATTGGCTACCAATTCAAAATTTGAGTTTTGAGGTATAAACTGTGCCAGCATGCATACAGAACTTGAAAATCATGGAATTTTCTGATGATCATGCAATCTAATATTCTAAAAACTCAAGGAAAAGCTACTGTAATTGCAAACCCTCGATCAATTTTTTTTTTTTTTTTAAATAATTTTGATATCTGCATTTTAATCAAAATTATTTTCCCAA
This sequence comes from Uloborus diversus, assembly GCF_026930045.1. NCBI lineage: Eukaryota > Metazoa > Arthropoda > Arachnida > Araneae > Uloboridae > Uloborus > Uloborus diversus. The sequence continues at coordinate 86,975,759 of NC_072738.1, forward strand.
AAACTAAATTCATAGACTCTATTTATTCAACACACTGATATTTGATTTTGTATTTGGAGGTTACATTATGCGTCTGAAATTCTTTTCAAAAAGAAACCTTAACTTTTTTCCCCAGTTTGAAACAAAATAAAGTATGCTCTTAATTATCATTCTATAGATAGTAATTTTGCTTAAGCATGTTAGTTAATTAAGTTTTTACTTGACTTTAAAAAGAAATTGTTTTATTTCAGCTCATGAATTAGAAGGGAGAAGAAGAATGATCAGCAAATCTTTTCACCATCAGTTGAGAAATAGTGAACGACAAGCATTAGTTGGTAAGATTTATTTATGAATGAATTGCAAAAGGTACTCAGTTTTCATTTTTTAGCTGGACAGGGTATGTGATTAGATATAGACTTAAAGCAGGTGCAAACATATCCTTGACTCAAAGCGGCAGTAGGATATCTTTTCCTGAGATTAGATGTCTTGCTGTTACTTTGAGGCCACAATATATGAGGTCAAATTATTATTTTTATGAAACTTGGGAGTGCCAACATTAATTTGTTTACAAAATAACACAACTTCCAACTATTCCAATTTGTTCAGGAAACTCCCGAATTTTGATGCAATCCCCTAATAATGTAAATAGCTCAGAATTTTCATCAAAACAACAAAATTCTATCAAAAAGGGATTTTTTAGTGAATATAATTCTAGAAGAAGAGAAATAATATCTTACAGGAAAATGATCGCGATTGCAAAAAAAAATCTTTTATATGCGTATGAAAATTGTATGTCCGAATATGTTTTTTAATTTGATTTTCCATCTTTTAAAAATTTTTACATTCAAATTGTCATTGCTGAATTTATTCATGCTAAATCCCCCCAGTTTTCACCTTTCAAGGTTAGCAGTTATGAAAATTAAAAATGTTCACCATAATTGTTCGCTTAGTTGTCGCATTTGCTGCTCATGAAATTATATGTCTTCTCTATTAGTTTGTTGTTCTATGGGTAAATGCTGCAGTGCATAATGACTTTAATTTTATCAGTACCTTTTACATATAGGAGAATACTTTGATAAATCATAATATGCTGTAAAGTATTGCATCAAAGTATAAAAAATATTATACACAGGAAACACATATAAAGTTGCGACAGTAAGTTACCCCCCACAAGTCAGGGCTAAAGCAGAACTACATGCAATATACAGGGCAGCCTAGTTATCACATCCAGAGACTGCAGTTTCGTTTTTATTAGAACTCATCAGGCCAGGAATAGTGAACCGAGCTGGAATCAGATGTCATCTCATTGAAGCTGAGAGTGCCAACAAACTGGTAGATAAAAGTAAATTTACATGGAATGGCCCTTAATGCTGTTGATTTATTTCTATGATGTTAAAGGTCTTGAGATATCCCTTAACAAGACTCCTTGTAAGACTCTTTTCTGCATCAGTTTTAAGTGGCCCAAAACCGTACTCCAGAGGTATTTCACTTTGCATGCACGTATTTTACCCAATTTAATTGACAAGTAAAGAGTAAGTTACTTTTTATTTTATTTCCCTTTCAAGATTTTGGGGGGATATTTGTTGAAAATTTCCTAGTTTCGCATTAGTGAAACATCCTATAGGTTACTCTGTTTATCTTTGGAAACGACAGCATTACACTTTGCTTCATTGATCAGAATTGTTGTAAATACTAAAATTCATTTCAAATTAGGAATTTCAGAAGTAGAACTTTTTATTCGTAGGTGAAAGTTGAGGAATGGGACAGTTGCATTTATGCAAAAATGAAGTGTGAAAACATTATTTTTTTCTTGTCCAGTAGTTGACGCAACATTAGGTTCTTACTTGATTCCAATCTGCTACTTCTGTCTGTCGCAACCATTGAGAAGGGATAAAACGGAGGGAATGCAGACTTTCATTTATGAAACAAAGACACCAAGTCACGTGATAGGTTTTAAAGCCAGGCATTGGAAGAAATCAGGTTTGTTTCGCTTGTTTCACGATAAACGTGCCAACCATTCGTCGATGCTTAGCCACATGACTTGGGGTCTTTGGGTCAGCATTTGTTAAGCCAACGATTGGACTTCCTCCCTTCATTTTAATTCCTGCTCTCAGGTTGCAACTGATCGTCCATAAATCGAGGTTAACCTCAGACTTTTACTTAAATTTTTCTCTCCAACTATTTTGATCTGAAGTAAAGTGAGCAGAAAAATAAAAATATAAAATTTACGGAACAAAGTTTGTCAACTAAGTCAGCAGTTCAAACCGTAAATAGTTTTTCTAACTAAATAATATGACAACATATTAAGTTTTTAAAGTACTGTGTATTTTTTATAATAAATACTCTCCATGTTATCACGAAGCAGACGCCCTAAAAGAAGCAGAAAACTGTAAGATTTTTACCCGTAATTTTAAGAAAGATTCCGCTTAGTACAACTTCTACTGGATAAGCTAGAAATATTTTTTCAGATTTCATTTTAGCATGAATGCAAGTGTCCCTTCCTCCAAACTCTCCCCTAAATACCCAGACTTGTTTTGATTTAAGATTCCTTTTACAAAAAAATTATTCCTTGCACTTTTTCCAAGTCTCAAAATCTAGGGCCTTAATTTTTTGTTATAAAAATCACTCTAAATCATCATGTTTCAACACTTCTTCTTAGGTCCACCTGAAAGTATGCGTGAACATGTTGTAGCTGCATCAAAAGCTATGAGAATTGGAAATTGGAGAGCCTGCAAGGATTTTATCATTAATGAAAAGATGAATTCCAAGGCAAGTACATAAACATGTACATTTTTTGTATCTGTGATAATTGAAGCTTTAATAAATCTTAAAATTTTTGCAAAAATACAGATGTTTTACATGTAATGTTCAATGTTTCTTTTATTCATTCAGCTTAATACAACATGCTATGGTTTAGGTTTGTTTTCTAAACGTCTTTTAATTTATAGATTTCCAGATGTGTTTAATTTTTTACAGCTTATTATTATCATTACTATTTTAGCTCTTTTTTACGTGCATTATTATCTGATTTTATGATAAATAATAATTTTGAAAATAACATTTACTAGCACTGGTTATTTTACTAATTGTAAGTGCAGCTTGTGTCTCTTTTATAAAAAAAAAATAAATAAATAAACCTCCTTTTGTTTAGGTATGGGATCTGTTCCATCAAGCTGAAAAAGTCAGAGAAATGATATCCCAAAAGATTCAAGAAGAAGCACTTCGCACATACCTTTTCACTTACAGCAGTTATTATGATTCCTTGTCTGTTGCCAGACTATCAGAAATGTTTGAACTGGATAAATCCATTGTGCATAGCATTCTGTGTAAAATGATCATCAATGAGGAATTAATGGTATGAAGTTTAGTTTTTCCTGAAATATTTTTGTAATTGACGATCTGACCAGAGTCATCAATGTCAGATCATGTACTTATGAGTTACAAATCCAGCTTATACATTTGGATGTGAATTGTCAGACATGGTCAATAATAGTCAAATATTAATGCTAGAGATGTTTTTGAATTCTTCCCCACCATTCGTTTATCTTCCCGCATTAAAAGTAGGTTTGAGACAATTTTCCTTTCTGGCCATGGACCATTCCCACAATATCTTAACAGATTTAACCTTTCTGATTTTGCTAATTGCTCTTGCGAGGAATTAGGTTCTACAGAACATTACATTTTCTTCTGTCCACTAATATTGCATTTGCATATCAGACGTAATCATAGTCTTTCACTCAATAAAAACATATTAATCACCTTTTCACAACATCATACTTACATCAGAATTAACTCGATTTTCAGTCTCTTGGCCAATGAAGGCTTCACGTTTCAAGGCATTGACTAATACACATATTTTTTCTATTTTCAATAGTTAATATCGTTTAATTTTTTTCTGCACTTTAACCCGTTATCTTTTGTAAAGCAACAACTCTCTAGTGTCGTTTATGTTTTATTGTATCATTGTAAAGCTTTTATGCATTGGTTTTGTCTGCTTCATTACATATATTGATGTTAAATTACCAAAATTTTTGTCAAGAGCAAATCAAAATTGTAACAGATAATAATGTAATTGTTTATGTATTTAAATGAAGTTCTTCAGAGACCCACTTGCTCAGATTTATCTGAGCATTTAAAACTGATAAACCGAGCAATTGGTAGATGCGGGCGGCTTGTCTCTGAGGGTGTAAAATGTCAAAAGTGTCAAATGCATAAGATGTTTAAACTTTAATTCATATAGAAGTCAGTTAGGCTACCAATATCAAAAAATCAAAAATATGAAGCCCAAAGCTGTAGTCTATGCTAGAAATTTTGAATAATAGCCACTGACTGCCAAAGTAACAAAAAATGGTAGCCACCTATGCACTTTGGTAGCTATATTTGGAAAAAGTAGCACACAGTACAAAGAGTAAATAACCTACTCGCAACAAAACATTAACAACAAAATCAAAATATTATGATAATCTACAAAAACAGCTAACAAAATTTCACTGGATATATATTTTAATATAAAGATAGAAGCATACAACAAAAGGAAATACTTCACAATTTTTTTAATATAATGTAAAGTAGGCAATATATAGCTGAATGAAAGCAAATGTGAGAACTCAAATAGGCTTTGGTTTATTTATTAGTCGGAAAATTTCTGTCGCCTAACACTATTATTTACCTGGAAATTTGGAATTGCAAATGGTCATAAACGTAGAAAATATCCAGATCGCAAAAACGGACCATTTTTAACTAAGACTAGATGAAAAAATGTCAGGGATAATTATGTTACTTTAATTGATAATGAGTTTTATTGAGTTTCCTCTCTTAAAATCAATTCGGAATGAAGTGTTCAAACGGTGATATTATATTTAACAAATAAAGAAACGCATGGTCATCATCTTTGATGACTTGGACTTGATTCGTTGCTAGTCATTTTCCATTGAAATTGTTGCGCATTGGCAAATGTCCACCACTAATCTAGATCTTTACCTGTAAGCTACAATCTATTTTAAACACATCTTTTCAGCTAAAAAAATTTTGGAAGCTAAATTATGACTTAAGTAAAAAGAAAGCATGTAAGTTAATATAAAAGCTATCAAATACATTCCCCCAGTCTTAAAAGCATATTTCTGTAAAATTTCATTTATAAAATTCTAAATTTCAGTTCTTGAAACAGATGTGTAAACTCAAGTTCTTTACTTTCAAGTACTACATTGGCTAAAATAATAAAGGATGTTCGAAAGATGTATTCTAATGTTTCATCTCCCAACTTATCTTTGGTTTTCTAAACTATTTGTAGAATGTCATCCTGAATGAGTGCATAAAAATATTTTATCTTTTCCTTATTTTTTTTAGATTGGATATTTTCATTCAAACTGAAGCTTCTTGAATGTCTGCCTGAAATGTTTTAAGCATCTCTAAGCATTTAAAAAATGTCTTATTAATAACCAAGAAGTTAGAAGTGAATATTTTTATAAGAAGGAAAATTAAATCTTATCAAAAAAATTAGGATAAGAAAGAGCAACTTTTGTTCTTGTGTTTGAAAGTGGCAGCTTTTGTGGTCACAATTTTCATAAAGGATTCAGTTTTAGATTTGAAGCTTTTGTTAACTTATTATTTCTTTATTTACAGTTCCAGATTTGATTGGAGGGGGGGGGGGCGGTATTTAATATTTTCACCCTAACCAAATTCTAGAAAAAAGTGAAGAGGCTACTTGTTTGATTGGTTTGTTATGGTAGTTGTAAATTCAATGGTCTTACTTTTTGAATAAAGCAAGAATTAATCCTTGAAACGTTTGGAGAAGTAACAGAAATGCTGTTTTTCAAGTACAGTGATCTTTCACTTATAATCGACCTCTGTTATGCATGTTTTTCTCGTGGGCCCGGCCAGCAATATAGGAAAACAATGTTAACTTTTTACATAAAATAATTTCAAGTTTCAGTCGAATCGCTTATCTACGCTTTGGTATTACAAGAATATACCCTTGTTCTGTCTCTTTGAATGCATTCACATGCTCTTAATACATTGTTCGGATTCTCTTCCAAGAACGCATTCTTTTTCCCACAAGTGTGCAATTGGGGGAGGTATGATTCTTATGATTGACATTGAGAGGGGAGAACGAGTTACTTACAAAAAGGTTGACGTCACTAAAAGTCGTGGCCAAGCGGTTAGCACTGATGTAGCCTGCGAGAATCTGTTGTATCCTTGCAGATCGGTGACTGTCATTGATTAAGGAACTTTAGATTTTTGGAAATTTGCTTACATGTGTATAAAAAATGACAAAAAGTTCAACTTTGAATTTTTACATTCATTCTTATAAAATTAGAATACATAATCAGAAATTATGTGCATATTTATTCATTATTAGTAGTAGTGTACTGTGTACTATTAGTATAATCAATGCTAACTTTTCGCGTTTAAGCTTATTTTTGGGGTTTTCAAATGTGTGCGAAAGTTTCGTTGTCCTCTTTGGTTGCGCATAAGTGAGAGGTCACTGTATTCAATATAATGAATTAGTAGTCCCTGTTTTGTCAATTTTTGAAGGGATGTTGTTTCTTTCACTATCTTAAAGGAATGCAACCTACAACTAATCTCCAAAAATGATGCAAAATTGATATTTTCTTCTCCAGAAAAAAAATACATAAGTTGACTTTATCTGTTCCAATACCTGATGCAAACTCTAAAGGCTGTAGCTAAGGAAATATTGCTCATACCTGAAATGTATTTAATAGCTTCTCATTTTTTGGGATCAAGAGTCCAAAGTTTTCGGTAAATCTACCTAGCAATTTTTTTCAGGACCTTCTTCTATTGCTTGAAAAGTTCTTATAACTTTTAATTCAAGTTTTTGTTTTTTATTTATTTATTTTTTTTAACCACCCACATATGAAAAGAAACTCCACGGGCACATGTTTTTGACTTTTCCTTCTTTCTGGTTGCTTGCTAATTCTCAATTCAACATTTACACAATTTTTGCATGTTTAAATAATCTATATAAAATCATTATTATGCTCCAATCACTTATTCATATCTGCCCTCGTTTGTTTTGTAGGCTTCACTGGATGAACCAACACAATCTGTCATTCTACATCGAACTGAACCATCAAGAATACAAGCTTTGTCTCTTCAGTTGGCAGATAAAGTCTCTTCACTAGTAGAACAAAATGAGCGGCTCTTAGACTTAAAACAAGGCTCATATTTCAGCAGAAATTTAGGTTTGTGCAATAGCTGGTGTTATAGCATTCAGAATCTCTTTTAAATTATGCATTGGTATTCAGTAATGTTAATACAATTGATCCGCACAAAACAATATTTCAGGAAATGTGAAATGTTGAAAATTACTCAATAATTTTTTTTTAATATCCGGGCAAAGATAACTTCACACAAAGTTAAAGTTTAAGACAAAAGCTGTAAGTTGTACTATCAAAATAAAACCCCAATTGAAGAGCCTGAAAAATCAATATAATTAAACCACATTTGATAAACTCCAAAATATTAGAAAAATTCGATGTTTACTTCTATGGAAATTAGAAAGATCAATCGTCATATTTGGGACAACTGATTATTCATTTTTTTTTTTTTTTACTCACTCATGGGCACAGTTCGTGCATATGTGTGCAGAAGATGCAGCACATGATCACATCCTCCGCTCGATAATCCGGTGTCTTATTATAAGAACACTAGAGTGCTAAGAAAGCTAACCAGGACCTTAACAGTTTACAATATACTTTTCTTGGTATGCAGAGGCATTTGTCTTTGTGAACTCGTCAACTACATAAATTAGGCTACGAAAACATTAAACAACATCTTTTAATACTGGTAACCTACAGTGAACCATGTAGAAGCAAAACTAGCAGCAAAATACAATCAAGTAATTTTAATATCACTCTTCTGTAATAGCTTTTGCTACACTTTTTGCCTAATTATTAAAAACTGCTTTCAGATAATGCTTCATCATCAGTTAAGCGTTCTGATGAAAATAGTCACAATCCAGTGAATTTTAACAATGCAGCATCAAAAAAGGAGGGAACAGGTGACATTTTAGACCTTATCTGGCAAACTTGGCTAACAAAACACGACACTTGTTGCACTACTGGTGTCTTCCTTTGGCACCCCAAGGTGCTGCAACACTCAGTTTGAGAAACCCTTTTTTTTTTTTTTTTTTTACCTGTTTTTCTGTTAATATGCAAGGTCTTCCTTTTCCTTTATCAAAACTCCATGATTTGACCCTCATTTTAAAGCTTATTGTGTCAGTAATGACAAAAAATAGACCCATGTTCAGTAAATTACCGCCCATTAGCCAGAGCTAAAGCAGAAATACGTGAAATACACCGCCAGCTCAGTCATTTCCAGCCGAGGACTGCAGTTTCGTGCTTATTAGCACTCATCAGCCCGGCATAGGAAAGTGACTGAGCTCAGTCACTTGTTTACCTATAGATTTAATTGCATTATTTTCAATGTATTAAAAATATTTTACCATTTAAAGCTCTTGGTTAGTTAAATTTTGATCTAGTCATTATTTTTCTGATCTTTCAATTTGAAACTAATTTCCCTTACAGGTCAGCAGACAGGAAATAGAGATTCAAATTTTCAAAAAAGCAATTATGGAAACCAAGATAGGAATTGGAGTAAGAAAATTTTGACTATTTGTTTATTTACTGTATAAGTTTTTTTACATGTTGTCATTAATTGTGCATTTTTTGCAGATCGGAGGAACAATCAACGTAATTATTAAATAGCTTGTTTTGCAAGAAGAAAAGAAACTTCTATTCTACATTGTTGCAGTCCGAAGATTTTTTACCGGGTGTCATTTACAATACAGAACTGAATATTGTATAGAACTTTCATTTTGACTTTAAAAAAACGAAGTACATACTTTTAAATAAAATTTCATGTGACTCATGTTTGCCAAAGTATTTTTTTTTACATAGTATTAAATCAATATTTTACCTGATGTTTTATCTGTAACTTAAACCTCATTATTATTCTTTCATTATACTGGGTTCAAGACTGTATAAAACAAGCTGTTGTAAATGGTAACTCTGAAAATATCACATTTTAAAGTGTGCATTACAAACTAAATTTCCCAATAAAATTGTATTGAAAAAGAAAAAACTGCTGCTTGTAATTATTTAGTCTCACTCAAAAACTTTATTTCTGCTAGTTAAAAACAGAAATATTTCATTTATATTGCAAAACTTCATTGAAAATAGATTTTTTGTTAAAGCATCAGAAAGTGGGCATTTGTTTAACATTAATATTTTTTGCTCATTGTGTTACAATATGCCTGTACAGCAGAACCCCAATTTTACACTGTCCATTTCAAACGTAATCCTTCCTCCAACATCACTTTCTGCTGGTCCCTGAAAAAAGGTTACACTGATAATGTTCAAGTATTTCAGATTTTACATTTCCTTTTTTCAGAAAGTCTGCTTAACACATTTTTCTCCAAACTAATAAAAATATTTTTTCCTCTTCAAGACTCGCATATTTTTTAACTCCCCCCCCCCCCCCCCCCCACCACCACATCGAGATAAATTTGTTTATAGCTGTTCAAGCCAGAGCCAAGATTTTGTTTCAGGGAAGGTTCATAAATTCTCAACGAAAAAGTCGCTTGTTGCTATGATTTTTGAAGCATGTTCGCATTGGTAGACATATGGCAATGGAAGTGCAGGGGGGGGGGGGGCAGAACAGAAGAAAGAAAAATTTAGGAAGAAGACGAGCCAGGGGCAAACAATATTATTGATCTTTTTATATTTTTGGAGTTCCTCTTTTGAACAGTATTTCTACTTAATTACTAAGAGTTAAAGTTACTTGATCAAAGTGTGAGCAAATGTTTTAAATTTATCATTAGAACATCATTTAATCAAAATTCAATAATTTACAAGTTTTGTTGGTACAGAAAAAGGTGTGGTGTCGTAAAGTTCGCAACTGTGAAAGATACCAATGATAGAAGGACCTTTAATCAGCCCTGAAGTTGGACATGAAACAGTAATTTGTACCACCAATCACTTTTCATGACTCTGAGGATCGAGAGTGCCCAAATGATTGTAAGGGAGGAGCAGACGTTGGAGTATTTTTAATATTCTGAAATACACTCATTTTTCGGAACATTGCAACAACATGAAGGACTCATTAGAAAGGAATCGAGTTTATTTCACTTGTTACTTATAGTGCTAAAACTAAACAATCAAAATCACAGATCAAACACAAAAATAACAGGCGAAAATTAATATTGAATGTAGCTACCCTGCAGAGCTAATCGAGCCTGTATCCGTTTTTTGCATCAAATAATAGAGTTGTTGAATCATGATTGGGAATGGCATACCATATGGCTTCAATCTAAAGCCAAAGTTCATCCACAAAAAAAATGCCGGGCGAGTCTCTGACCAACACGATCTGAGACATGCTTGATGGGCGTCATATCGAGAGAACAGGCAGGCCGAAGAAGTAGCTTAACCAGTCGTGCACCGAAGAACGCTTGTACGTTATATGCGACATGTGGCCTTGCATTATCCTGCTGAAACACTGCACAAGGAATGCTTTAAAGAAAGGGTTGAATCTCAGGCGTCACATCTTCCCTGAAGTAGTTCTTGCTATTGAGGTTACCCGTAATGCTAACTGCCCTTGGCATGCCATGGCGCCTGGCATTAAAACTGGTATGATGGATTTACACTCTGGGAGGTGACGTTCCCATGTGTACGTCTGACACGTACACGTCCATCATTATATTGCAGATTAAATCTGGACTCATTCCAGAAGACGACCTGTTGCTATTCACCACGCCGTTGGGCGTGTTGGTGAGCCCATGAAAGCAAGAAGTAACGATGGTTGAAGATAAAGGGAATCCTGTATAAGAAATTCTTTCACGTAGGGAGGGGGAGGGGCCTGGCTCAGCAGACGTGGACGAACCCTGAATGTAGCAAGTGTGTAGCCATACAGTCGACTCCCGCTGCAACGTGATTCGACTTACGCGAAATGGCTATAACGCGAATTTTTCACAAGTAACGAATTTTAGAGCTAACGCGAATTTTTCACCCACAACACGAATTTTTTTGAAAGGAAGTATCAGCTTCGTTATTGACTGCTAAATATTAATTTCGTGAATGTTATTACAACCCTTTAAGCTTCACTGACAGCCAACGTTTCCACACCAAACTAGTCTATTGCATCAAATAAACACTCAGCAGCTTTCATTTATTTTTTTTTAATTCTAAATTTAAAAGTTGTTGAAAAATAATGGCCCTTTAGTGTCACCTTCATCTAAAATTATGAAAATTAGAAGAAAAAGAAAGTTTATATATAGTAGTTTGATATATAGGCAACAAAAATGGCCTATATATCAAAGGGTAAATTTTTTAAAGATAAAAAAATTATTTTTTTGAGTTCTAGGAAATGAAAGGAATGCACATGCAAATTTTCATCAAAATCAAAAATGGTGATGCAACAACTTTTTTGAAAATTTGTTGATTTAAAATGGAATGACCCATACTAAGTTCCTTGCCTCCATTATTTTTATATACCGATAGATGGCAGCACCATCACCGGATCGAACAGTTAATGAGAATTTAGAACTAGACCAGGAGCTAATAGCTACCTGGTGCTAGTCCCCCCAGAGGTATCGTTTCACTTGGAGGGCATTGGGACCACGGGCATATTTAACGTCGCCCAGTCCCCTTTAATGACGACGGTGGATCTTCGACCATCGAGGTTCGAACTCAGAACCCTCCGGCTCCGAATCCGACACTCTAACGATCGGGCTACCACGGCCCCTAGAGAGCAACCGCAAGCATTTCCAGACGCTGGTCGGTGAGGTCGGTCGCACCAAAAATCAGCTAAATGCGTTTCCGGCCACTGACGGTGGCACCGGTGCGACCGCAGCGAGTTTCCGAACCTACCCCTTGTAGCCAGTACACTGTTTTCGAACGCAACCGTAATCGCCTCTTAAATAATTACAATTCGCATTTGGCAACGACTTCATCTTCCGCACAAATTCAAAACCTTTGAAATCAAACAACTGCAGAATTAGCTGAGGACACATTTTCTCCTATATTTGATTTAGAAAATGAGGCCTGTGTAAGTAGAAAAGCATTTTTATGTTTGAATTACTGTTCAATCTAATGATTAGGATAATATTATCTTTGCTTTAGTGCCGTTTCCCAATTTTGATTCATGTACTCTGCCAATACTGAGCAGTTGTTAAAACTAAATATTTTTAAGTATGAATGAGGACAAAGAATTTTTAATAAATAAAGAAAAGTAATTTGAATGTCAATTTATCATACCTATGCTATTCTTACAGCTGCTCAACTCCTGAAAACAAGCATTTCTCTTTTTAACGTAAAGAAAAATGTAGCATGTAAAATTAATGCGGAGCAGGGGCGTCTCTAGGCCCACCGCCTGTCCGTGGCAGAATATTGATCCGCATATCTACAGGGTATAAAAGTAATGGAAACTTGTATTTTGGGTTCAAGAACATGCATATTTATCAAATTCTATAAATTAGTTGCAAAATTTACGCATCTTACCATTAAACATCACGATCAAGGAAATTCAAAAAAATTCCAAATTGGTGGCATTCGAAAGAGCATTGGAAAACATGTTTATGGCACTGAAACTACGTGCCCTCGTGACCTCGTTATCGAAATATGAGGTCTTAAAAATTGCCGAAATTTTTAGTAAAGTCGCCAAATTTAGCGAGTTTTGTTCAGAAATGAAGGTTCGGCGTGAATTCAACATCTGCATCTGACAAGACATTTCACTTCCATATTTGGTCACCACCAAAGTGCGTGAGAAATATCGCATTAATTCTTTACTCGGGGTGACTACCATGGCGCGGGGCAAATTAAAATATACTGCAGTGAGAAGTTCCCCGAGCTTAAACTTTTGGGAAAGCAAAAATTCTCAATTTACCGAAAGAAAATTCAAATTTTGCTGAGCGATAAAATACGAGTATGCCCAAATAATAATGTATGAAAAATGACTTTCGGGAGTTAAAAAATTGTAATTATGTCCTCTAATTTGCCGAACTGTCAGACGAACTTTGTCGAATAAGGAAAATTTTTGGGAGGTCACAGTGACCTCCCACCAGTGCGCTCCTAACTGCAGTCAACAAGAACGACCTCCTATTACTGCGACCGATCTGTCATAGGGTTCGAGCACAAAATCTCGTTTAAAATTCCACAGATGTGATGATATTTTAGCGTCCAATAGAACGTATTAACTGAATACATTTGAATATACCGTTCAAAGTTTAAACTTTTTTGTTATTCTTAAGACTGTCTGTTAAAAAACTGATGTTTAAAACTTTTATGCTTCTGCGGGTGAAATATTTCCACTGAATGAGTTTATTCGATGATGAAACTGTTTTGAAAAAAATATGATAACCGTAGAGAAACGGTAAACACACTTTAAAGTCTTTTTTTTTTTTTTGAAAAGTCGTAAGTCTGAAGTCTTCAACAGTATCTAAATACGAAGAAAACGACATTTTTAAAGATTTCAAACCATGTTCTCAAATTAAAAAAAAAAAAACGATTTCTGTCAGTTATTTCCAGTTTGTTTTTCGTTATATCAGTTATGTGTATCGTTTTCAAGTTATGTGTAAGCCCTCTAACAAGTCAAAAAAAAAAAAAAAACTGTATTAATTTTTATTTTGATCGTATTTGAATTCCCTTTTAACGTGAAACATAATTGGTAAAAGTGACTTAGGTATTTTTAAAAATGACTAAATAACATGCAATATGATGTGCATTTACGTTATAGCGACTTTCAGTTGCAGTGGCAGACTTTTTCGAACTACAGGGGTCGTTGTAATGATTGTCGACTATAAAATATTTGATAAGAATCTGTTATGAAGTACAATGATATCTATGTTTTAAAAACCACTTTATTAATATTTAAGTAATTTCCGACATCGTTAGTTTTGCTGTGCAAATTTTTGACATTTACTATCCCTTGTTTTCTTTTTTTTTTTAATTATTATTTTTTTCGATTTTAAATTAAAAATTAAACATTTTCGCTAGCAGTGGTCAGACAATAAAACTTCATGAATGATAATAACTTTTGAAAAAATAAATAAGAGCTGGGATACTACAATCCATGATCATTTTCTTTCAACATCAAAAACTATCCATTTTATTTTCAATATATAAGCTTTAATAAGCATGTTTTTTTTTATTTATTCATATTAGTTCTCGTACATAATTATTAATTACTTACAACACATTTCATAACAAGAGTACAAACTTAAATTAGTTAAGTAAAACACTTGAAATGCACTTAAATTCTGAAATGCATTATTATCACGATTACAAAGTTAAATCCTACGTTCAATTTCGTTATAAAGTTGTAGCTCCTCTGGATAAAGCTCTCTAGTTTCCATTTCACAGGCTTCATAGTTACTTTTTAATTTTACAAACACACAAGTAAAGGGTTAATTCGGAACATCGTTTACGCGCTTTGCAGATGACCAGAAATGGGAATGAGAGTCTTGCTAGACGCAGGCGATGAAATCACGTGGTATTTTCCATTTCTTGCCAAGTCTTGAAATTTGGCGAATTTTCGTAAGATTTCGACAGACTTTGACCCCTCATATCTCAAAAACAAAAGGACGAGGGCACACAATATTTGGGTCAAATTTTTTTCTAAAGATACTCTTTCGAATGCGACCATTTTCAGCTTTTTTCATGATTACTGAACTCGTGATGTTTCCTGGTTAGTACTTTCTTACAATTTTACCCGTCAGTCCTGATTTTACACGCATTTCGAAATCCGATTGCCTTATATGTCCTTGATAGCAAATTAATTAAGTTGAAGCTCTAATTATTTCATGTTTGTCACTCTAGTCATTGTTGCAAAATTTGTTTTTCAGTAGTAGCTGAGCTAGTTACATTTTATTTTAATTTTATATATTTGTCTAAAGCATAAATCAGATGGTTGCCATTTAATTTTCACAAAACACAAGTTTAGATATTCTTGTGAAAAATCAATTTCTTCTGAGAAAACTGCATTGTGAGTCATAGAAAGTTACAAGCAAAAGTTATGGAAAGGAAACTTGAAATGTAGCACCCTGTATCTACGATACTTTTTAATAATCTAGCTAAAATGAGAAAGTTTAAAGACAATTTTCAAAACCGGAAAGAGTGACTTTCTAATTGAAAGAAAGGTGATGTTTTTATTTGTGTCTGAGATCACACACACATAAATGGTTCAAAAACTATTTTGAACGCGTATAAAGAACCAAATAATAGGGCCTTAAAGTGAGCAAAAATAATGTTTTGAGCAATTACATCTGTAGTTTCTCACAAATTAATGCTGAAAAGGAGACGTATTTTCCAAATATCGACAACTGTAACATTGGTTCCATGTATTTTTCACTAAATATTGGCAAACTGACACCACATTTGACACCTTGAGGGGTTGATGACAAAAGCTTGGCAAATTGATTGCCAATGGTCATAACGTCAATTTATGACATTCTGTATTGAAAATAATATCGATTTATCACTAAAAGCATGTAACGACCTCTTTTGGAATATTGGAATGCAGTCAAAAGGAACGTGCATTAGTAGACCCTACTTAGAGTCTACATAGAAAATTTGCACCTTCTGTGGGATACCGTTTTTGAGACTAGGAGATGGATCATACATACATAATGCCAAACATTCAGAAGTCGTAGAAAAACTTGTGATAATTTACTCGGGAACGTAAAAATTGGATATTTCAGCTGTCCAGTGTCTATATTCCTAGGAACATATGCACGAGCGGCTGTGCAGCTCCTACAGTATTCATTTGCATACAAAATAAACTTTAAGGGCCTTTTTTTGTTTCTGCCTTTGGGCAATTCCATGATAAGGTCAACCAGATGATCAAATTTTCAAAATTAAAATTTCTAAATAAATGAGGTGCCATTTTAAAGGTAAAGAATTGTTTATTTTGAAATGCCTGTCTAAAATTTGATCACTTCAGTTATAAATAAGTTACAGGAGGTTAAACTAAGGCCAACATCTTGAGTATTTTCAAACCATATTTGGTGACTCTCGAAGAAATTCTCTTTTTTCCAAAAAATACATACTAATATTATGAACTGAGATGAATAACTTTTTAAAAATACAATGTGTTGCTGGTGATGTTGCAAAAATGTGTCAAAATATAATTCATTTTGATTTGTAAAGGAATTCCTCTGGGGTACATTACGTGTTTTACATCCGACACCAAAATGCACAAATTAATTATGCTGATCCAATAATTTTAAAGCTACATGCATGTATTTTTGGGTACAAAGTAAGATTTTCAATCTGAGTGATGTAACCTATTTTCATTTTGTAACAAGTGAATATTTTTTACTAAAATCTAGGTGTCGGACGTAAAAAAAATTTTTTACGTCCGACACTATTGCATTCTTTTAAACAAAATGTTTTCAACTGTGTTTCTCCTTTTTTTACCTTTAATTTCAAAGTTAGAGTAAAACATACATAGAAAACAACTAAGTGAATTTACTGTATATACATTTAGGGCTGACAGGGGTAAGTAGGACCCCTTTTGAGAAAAGGTGTGTTGAATGAATGTAATACAGTTGATTAAGATCAATTTTGGCAAATTTGCCAAAACTATAAGTGGGAAAAAAATTGGAAACACTAAATGACTGCATCTGTGTAAAGTTGGCTAAGGAAGAATAGTTATCAACATTCAACCCATATAAATCTTGATAGTTTTCTATCAGGTAAGTTTCACAAATAACTAATCACCAGCTTTTGTAGCTGAACTATCAGCTATCTACTAAGTCATCATAGTTGTCTTGTATTTCACTAATATAAATATTTCTTCAGAGTTGCTTTTGATTTTCAAATCCTCACTGTTAGGGGGTGAACTACTTACCCCATAGTGTGGGGACCTGTTACAGCGAAATTTTACGGGGTAAGTAGAGCCCCTCCTCTAAAAGTTTTTAATAATATTTTAGTCAAAAATTCTGATTGTGCAGTATGCACTTGAAGTTAAACTGTACATGAATGTTTAATGATCATTAAAAAATAAATGCTAACCGTGAAACACTTTTTGAAAAATGCTGCTTAAACTCGCCAAAAAATAATTTTCAGATTTTTTTTAGTTTTCTGACCTAGAAAAAAAATTCCACAGATCTCAAATGTATGCAAAACTAATCACTATGATGAACCATGACATGATCAATGTAAAAATTTTTAAAAACCATAAGGTTATTTCAGTTTTTGGGTGTGACCCACTTACCCCAGTGTTCCACTTCACCCAATCAACCCTAATTTTGAATTTACTTGTTAAATTTTGTTTCAGTATATGTAACCTATATAATTTACATATTTATAACTGTAATCATTGTTATGTATTTACATTTAAGAGCAATAGTTTACGTTCAATATGAACAATTTACGTCCAACAACAAGCTAAAAATATTTTTTTTAAATAATTTTATTCCTTATAATATCATTTGAAAACTGTGTAATATGCTTCAATCATAAGTATACTTTAAAATTATGCTGTTTTTAAAATTAAAATGTAAGCCAATTCACAGACTTTTAATAATTTTTAAGTGAACCATCAATTTTACTATTTGTGTGTTTACGTCCGACACCAACTCTTTAAAATTTTTTTAATTTATACTTTAGGGATCTATTTTGAAAAACTAACATGATTTTTTATTCAGTGGGATGTAGTAAGTATCTTGTAAATAAATTTGATAATTTTGGAACAATTTATACTTGTTAAATGGAATTAAAACTGAGAAATTTTTCTATATTTTTTACGTCCGACACCATGGAATTGCCCCTTTTATTTTTTACGTGCTCTGATCCATTCCACACGAAAGCCATAATTTTGTCCAACATGTGGCAGCTCATATAATTCATTAAAAAGGTAATGATCAAAAATTTTTGACAAAATTTCAACAAAATTGGGTTCATCCCTTTTGAATAATAATTGAAAATTATGAACTGTCATGCATTTGACAAATTATCTGTGCAAGTGTATTGAATTACTGAGTGAAAAGATTCAGTTTTCTTTTCTTTTTTCCTGTTTTATTTTAGAAGTTCAATTTGATTTATATAGTGATCTGGTGAGTCTGCAGCTATGAAATCTAAATCCTGTCTATCAGGAAAACTATATAGAAACTAGAGGACCCGACAGACTTCGTTCTGTTCAAACTTTGTAAATTGAAAAGTTAAAAAAATTCAATAAACTATCAAGTGTTTGAACCGTTCTGTTGAAAAAGTTAAAAAATAATGGTTTAAGCTGCTATGGTGCCAGAACGTGCATATTTATTACAACTTGATTTATCTAATGCCCACTGGGCAGTTGTTTTGTTAACTATGTTTTCTCCCGTGCTTGATGCTTTGTTTCTTCACCCATACTCAAAGGATAAAAAGCATCCTCAGATATTAAGTGCAAAAATCTAACTACTGATCTGGAACAAACGGGAAATCCCGCTGCAACATCCCCCATATGAAAAAGAATAAAGCAATCGAAAGGATATCGTTTAGAAAAATGATGAAGGTAAAAACAGTTCTCTGAATAAGTGAAAATTACTCATCCCTATCTCCCCCTCCCGATGTAAAATAAACACATTCTTCAACTAAAATGACTAAACACTCTTTAAAAACGAAAAACAATTCTTTGCAATTTGAAATATTTCGCCAAATAAACAAAAAATACAATAAATTACATCAACAATAGCTTTAAAATATAAACAAATGATCACGCAACTCTATTGTTTATAGCCGAAGTAGCCAAGCCACCACGTTACTGTAACTCAGCCGATCAGTCAGCAAAGCAAACTCCGACCGATCTTTTGATCGAAAACTTTTAAAACTTCATATATTGCCTAATTTGTTCTTTCCACCAAAGATAAAGATCTTCCACTGCACTGATCTTTTCTGTATCCCTGTTCGGATCCCTGTTGTAATTTATCTGGAAGAAAATAAAATTTGTTTAGTCTTTAAATTCCGTCATCTTTTCTTTTAATAATGTACTGATTAGTTAGATAATCCTTAAAGTATTCTTGACATTGATGCCAAAACTCAGATGGATTTCAGCCGAGAAACAAATTTTGCTTGGTACGGTACTTTCTGATCATTTGTTTAGGAAAACCTAAAGCACCGATCCGGTCATATTTTTCAACTACAACGACAGAACACACGTTTTGCGTGAACCTTCTAGTACTTTACTTTAAAATATATTACGGGAACTAAAATCGTTGCTTTTAAGAAATGAAGGCTTCACTCTCTCTCTCTACGTTTTATCTATTCTCAATTGACATATCACAGTAATTTACTTTAGTAGGAAATTTTATTACAAAAAGCAGAGCTGGCTTTCTTATTGTCCTTTGGCAACGAGTTAAATATTTATTTCAGTTCTCACTCAACAATGGGTTGAAATAAATATTTATCATTTGGGAGACATAACCATCCAATGTTTAAATTAAATAATTAATTAACAAAAACAGTTCCAGTTCGATCCATCGCGCTTCAAAACCATGCTTGCCACAACTTAATTACACACAAAAAATCGGTCCAGCCGTTTAAAAGCCTTATGGTGACGAACGTCCGCACAAAAGATCTTTTTATATTAAGATAAAAATATTGCATTTGATTTGATTTATAACACACATTGGGGTATATAGCTATTCTCAGCAGAGAAGCTTTTTTACTTCTATTAATCCACAATCCTTTTCCATGTTTTATTTCCAGTACAATACACATGAAAGATGTACATTACATAGGAATGAAAGAACACCCAGGGCTACAGGCGGGAATCGAAACCGCGCCTCTCTGCTTACAAAGCAGTTGGCGAAACCACATGACCACCGAGGCCTCAATTATTACATTAATATCTTCTAAGGTAGTAACAAACAATGTATTTAAATAATTCATTCAATAAATTAGGGCCATTCCACCATCACGTGCAGGACAAAAATACGCTTAAATTTCATTAACATTTCGTCATATCTCTTAATATTTTAATGAAACAGGAGTAAGCAATTTTTTTAATCTTTACATTCGATACAAAGATACTCCTGACACAATTATATTTTTATTAAACAATTTTGTTATTTAAAATAAAATTTATTTACATGCGTCGCGTGTGAGACATCCAAAGTCAACCTCTGGTAACTTGCTTATGAATAAGTTAACATTTTTGCTCTAATTAATATAGCAATGACGAAACAAATTGTAGATTTTGAAAGCTATGGTTCCAACGTAAAGGAAACATATCTCATTAGTTTAGAAATACTTATTTAAACCATTGAAAAAAAATATGTATATGCCCAGTCCATTGAAAATGGTCATTTTGTCCCGCACGTGACGGTTCCTATATTTCATAAAAAAGAAATGATTTTTGAAGAAAGTTTCTGCTTAAGAAGTCACACATGCGTTTGTGGTCTTAAGCAACAAAATTTTTTTCATCATCCTTTTAAATTATTATTTTTTATGTAATATATGAAGCGTCACGTGCGGGACAAAATTACCGTTTGCCGTGGAATGGTCCAATAAAAGAATCTGGATCAGGTAAAAGTTTTACCCTGCTCCTTTTTGGTGGAAGTTTTTATTTTTAATTGTGACTTAAATGTAAGATTTTTTGAAGCATGTGAAGATTTTAATTTGTTTTACATATTTTTTGGCATTGCTTCTTTATTATTATTTTAGTGTTTTTTTAGGCCACCCCCATTCAGAATCCGCTTTCTTTTCATCCTGACTGACTGAATTTCTATAGATCTGATAGTAGAGGGTAAACTATTATCTAAAGGGGGGGGGGGGAGATTGCTACATAACTCTTCACAGCACGAGCAATTAATCTCTCATTAAGTTGTCAAGAAAGTGTACAGACAATACAAGTGCTGTTTAATTGAATTCTTTTCTATAAAAAAATGTTTTTAAAATGTTATGATAGATTGATATTGTTGCATCGTTTGGCTACCATTTTTGTTTCTACATATGCACTGCATTTCCAACGTTCTTTCTGTTCTCAAGAAATATTATTAGGTTGGTTAAATTGTGGAATGATCCTTGTAATTATTCCTGTCAGGATAAAAACATAGGACATTTTTTATTTTGGGAAGGAGATGGCAGTTAGCATTTTTATCGGGGGCGGCAAAACTACTAAAGCCAGCCCTGTGTGGAGAAAAAGTTAGCTCTGTATTTGTTGTTCAATTTTTAACAGATGTAACTAGCAATTTTCAAAGGTAACTAGGGTTGGTTAAAAAAAACGTTTTTTTTAAACCAATGTAAATTATTTTCCTCATAATCATAGCCATTTACGATAAATATAGAAGTAAAGGGTAAATTCCATTTGTAACAGACATGACATAAGACAACTTTTTTGTTGATTTTAAAGTAGTAGGTAAATATTTATTGATTAGGAAAAACATGCCATGAGGTGATGTGAATATTTACCTCAGTTACAATAAACATAAAACTTTTGACTCAAGAACAAATATTTTAAATGAGTTAAAACCATTGAGAAGGAATACTAATGAAGGGAGCGACAGCAAATGTCTCAGTCAAATAAGCTTCAAAAACATTTCTCCCAGGTCAGGTGACTAGTTTGGCTGGGAAGTTGTCGCGTTTTGGCACGCAATCACTCTTTTGGCACTAAATATTTTTCAGACGACGGCACTAATGATGAAGTCGGGGCTACAAATCAGAGCTGCAGAGTTGTAGCGAAAATGACAGACTCTGGCTCCAACTCCTTTATCTAAAACATAGTCCGACTCCGATTTCAACACGGAGTTTAAATCGAGCAGGAGACTCTTAGCATCGAAATGAGTCCGACTCCGCAGCCCTGCTACAAATTAGAGTTGCGGAGTCGGAAGTAAAATGACCGACTCCGAGAATTTTTGAGCATTCGACTCCGACTTTTTTTCTTCAAAATCAGTTCGACTCTGACTCCGCAGCCCTGCTGCAAATTAGGGTTGCAGAGTCAGATGAAAAATGACCGACTCTAACTTCGAGAATTTTAGATCCTTTGACTCCAACTCCTTTACCCAGAAACGCAGTCCGACTCAGACTCTTGCAGTTTATAAGGACTTAGACTCCTGATGCTGACTCTTTTACGCCAAAATCAGTCCAACTTCAACTCTGCAAGCCTGCTACAAACTAGGTTTGTGAAGTCGGAAGAAAAATGACCGACTCTAAAACGGGGAATTTTAGAGCCTTCGACTCCGACTCATTTACCCCAAAATTAGTCGGATTCCAATTTCGTCTCAGAGATTCAAAACCTACGACCTCCAACTTAAAAATCAGTCCGACTCCGACTCTGCAGCCCTGCCACAAATTAGGGTTGTGGAGTCGGAAGAAACAAGCCGACTCCGACCCAGGGAATTTTAGAACCTGCGACTCCTTTATCCCTAAAGCAGTCCGAGTCAGATTTTGACTTGGAATTTCAAAAACTTTGAACTTTGACTCCAACTCTTGAACTTCAAAATCAGTTCGGCTCCGACTCCTCAGCACTGCAACAAATTTGGGTTGCGGAGTCGGAAGAAAAAGAACCGACTTCAACTCACAGGGAATTATAGAGCCTTTAACTCCTACTCCGACTTTTTCTTACCCCAAAAGCAGTCAGACTCCGATTTTGACTCGGAGTTTCAAAACCTTCAAACTCCGACTCTGACCATTTTGCTTCAAAATCAGTCCTACTCCAACTCCGACTCTGCAACCTTGCAACAATTTAGGGTTGCAAAGTTGGGAGAAAAAAAGCAGACTCCGACTCCGGGAATTTTAGAGCCTAAGATTCTGATTCCGAACTCGCAAGACTAGCAATCAATAATTATACACCAAGCTTACAAAAGTAGCAGATAACATACAGTACAAATCTTTTAATAAGGATTGATTTCGGATGAATTAGATTTTGAATTGTTTCAGCACATAATGTAAATATTTATTTGATTTGTTGATATTATTATTTTGAATTTCAACTCTTAAACATTGATTGTTTACTAGAAGGTTTTTAGAATGAAGGTCTTTCTTCCTGTTTTAACTATCTACGTAAATAACTATTCGACAGTTATTAACATTACTAATTTATGTATAATTTTTGCACACATTTCTGGTAGATCGAGACAATTCGTGAAAATTAAAAGCATCCTCTTTTTTTTTGGTAAAGTCTGCCCATCTCTGTTCAATTCAAATGAATATGTATTCTGAAAATATATCGTCTGCTTTCAAAAAACAATATTATTAAAACAGAAGATTAAAGCCAAGCCAACAGAACAGAAGAAAACAAAGTAGAATAATTCAACCGCCCTATTTTTTAATTTATCATCTGCGTAAATTTATTTTTATGATATTTTGGAAACAATTAAAAGTTGTTATTTTTTCTGAGAATATTAGATCGACCAAGTGTGTTGTGAGTAAGCGAAAGTTTTCAGCCTGAATTATTGTGATAAGTTTTTATTTTGTGCATCGGTGTAGTTAAATTGAGCGTGTGTGTGTGTGCTTTTTGAAAAATAGTATTGAAACTTTCTCTATGATTGTTATTAGAAGATTAACAGAGTTTTGAGCAGTGTTGAAAGATCAGTTCTAAAAGGTATCGTTACTGATTATTGTTACTAGCAAAGGCAACGCTGCTAACCTTTTGCCAGTTTTGAATAAATAACGGATACCAGGCCTGTCATTCAAACTCCCCCTCCCCACTTCTTTCCGGATTTTAAAATATGATGTAACTGCATTTTTCATGTATTTTGATTTTTATTCCTTGTAATGACGGTCATGTACAAATATATGTTTAAAGAGTTCGCTCATTGAATGAAAATTTATGGATTCTTGTGTCTTGTAATCAATGTTTTGAAATTATTTCATACGCAGGCACACTAGTATTTAAATTAAAGCATAAAAGTAACAAATATTTATTTTAAAATCTAAAACTTGTTCTAAATGCATCTGCTGTTCACAGGAGCTTGGCGAGAAGCTACTCGCCAGCAAAGCAAACGTACACAAATTACTCGAGAGACGTTAAAATAATTACTAGTTAAGTAAAAAGTGTTTTTATGGAACTAAAATGTTATTTGCACTCATGATATACAATGTTTTATTACATTTATAGGTAAAATCAGTACAAAAATTTAAAAATTATAGGCAACTGTGGGAAATGTACTCGTTGAATGCACATATATGTTTTTTTTTCTTTATTTTGAAGTAAAAAACATTTGTACATACCTAAGAAAAGTTACTGGATTTCCTGGTATGGCTTTTTCTTTACAGTTTATAATGCTACAATACTGCACTATTGCTATAAATCTAATTTTTCCCTTCTACAGTTAAATGTTTTTATCATTCATGGCTTCAGCTAATGAAAACTTCTTCAGCGTTTACGGTCAACTGGAAATTGCTCCCCAGGTCACATGGTATGGTTGCCGTTTCGCGATAGTAGGGTTGCACTCTCTCCATCTATTCCTTCTCAATGGTTAAAACCTGCTGTGACAAACATGACAAAATTGCGACATATATTTTGAGTGACCATATGTGATTGCCATTTGCTCTTAATTGGTATGCATGTTGAGTCTAGATTTTTTTGGGAATCAAAGTAGAACATAAAGAAAACATAAATTAATTTTGTGTTCTGTTTATAAAGAGGAGCTGGCAATGATAGTCTTTTGGCAGTCGTTAAGAATTTTTCTCTGTAATTCTTTGCAGAGCATTAACGCATTCATGACCACTTACGTCATTTCCACGATAGAATCTTCCTTCTCTAATAAATCAGAAAGATCATTTCTATTGTTTAGAATGGCTCAAAATTTTCAATGTGAACGTTTCTGGTTGTGCGTCACCAACATCGGTATCCTCGTTGGTTTCGGCCTCCTTTTTCACTCCTAAAATCTCTTCATCCAGTGAGTCCTGAACTGTATGAGTTTAATAACTTTACTTCTGGGAATAGCTCTGGAACCAATTAAATCTCTCCAGTGACCCAAGCTCGATTATTACTGCGCCAAAATACAGTTGATTGCGCGTAATCTGCAATGTTTAGGAGTTTGGATTTTGAAAGAGGGGAAAATTTAATCTGTTTACATTGCCGCATCCGGGTAAAACCGAAACTCATCCGCGTAAAATAAAGGTGTTAAATCTTAGACCGCATAAAATGAACCAACGTAAAACTGTATTTTAATTATAAAGACTGTCATAAAAATTAACGTTTATTGATTCTTCCACCATTCATACATGAGACTTCTTTTATATTTATATTAGGATCAAAAAAGTTCTTTGAACGAGGGGGGGGGGTGAATTTGGCATTAATTTTTTTTAACAAGATGACCGAGTTGCATGAATATTTTCTGTTTTCATAATTTTATGTTTTCTTTTCTTGCTCTAACTGCATGGTCTATTGGGGATGATTTAGAGATTCATGAAGTATTTTCCGGCCTTTTCAGAACATAGAAAACTGATGTTAACCGTTTACCCGCCAATGTTCCAAAAATGGAACATCATATTTAAGTGAAAATTTTCCCAAGAAATAACGTTAAAATAAACAAGTTTTTTTTTAGCACAGTTTAGTCTTATTTCAAAGTATTTTTTGATTTCCTGCTTGATTGTTTATATGTTTTCAATTATTTATTGCGATTTTTCAAAGATGAGTGTTTTTTTAGCTTTTTGCAACTTTTTCTTATAAAATTTACCAAAAATTGGCTTTTTCAGAAAATGTGATGATATTTATTATAGTTGTGAAAAATACTTCAATGTATGATTTTAAAATGCTTGTAGAAATGTACAATGATATTTCTGAAAGGTGTACCCCTTCAAAATAGCATGTTCCAATTTTGGAACATTGGCGCTTTTAGGGAGTCAAATTTCCAAGAAGTAAATCGTTCGACTTCCAAGGGGAAATTTCATTTTTCGTAATATATGTTTCTTTTTTTTTTTCACATTTTGAATGTACTCTGATGTAGATGTTGGCAAAACCAAGTAAGTTTATATTTTGAAAGGATATGACGTTTCGTTAGCAAAGAAAATAATAAGTCTTCTGTTTGACGGACTATATGGCTCCGAATCCACACCTGCTCGGACAGCTACATTGTCACGTGATAATAAAAAATAATATTAGTGAGAGCTTTATTCTTCATATTTTAAATGCAGTTCAATAATTCGCTAGCTTTGTTTTCGAGCGAAACGAAACTCTGTTTGACATATACCAACTGTTCATAAATGTTAAAAAATGTCTACAAGATTTCTTACTGTGGAACAAGCTGTGGCTTATTTAGAGACCATTGTCAGATTCGGATTTGTCAGATGTAGATATATGCCAATTACCCCCTGATAAACTAGGCAATATCACTGAGGAAGAATAGATGTTTACAGAGATGAAATCCTACAATTTTTTGGTTTGTTGCTATTGAGTGGGTACCATTCTGTTCCTTCTGAAGATATGTATTGGAGCAGTGCAGAAGATACATCTGTGCCAATTGTACCAACAGTTATGCCTGAAAATCGTTTTCGAAAAATAAAAAACAACTTTCATTTGATGGACAACCATGAATTAAAACAAAATGACAAACTAAGAAACGTTTTCCCTATTTACGAAGAATTGTGTAAAAACCCTCAACAATTTGGTGTATTTCATGAAAAATTGAGCATAGATGAATCTATGGTTCCCTACTACGGTCGGCATTCATGTAAAATGTTTATTAGATGAAAACCAATAAGATTTGGCTTCAAAATTTGGATGCTGTGCTCTTCAAGTGGATATCCATATTCCATGGAGATTTATTCAGGCAAAAAAGAAGGATCCCCTGATGTGCAATTAGGATCCAGAGTTGTAAATGATCTATTATCAGTTTTGACTGACACGTCTAAGCATGAAGTATACTTTGATAACTTTTTTACATCATATGATTTAATTTCTCAGCTATCAAAAAAAATTGTACGAGCAACAGGAACAATTCGTGAAAACCGAACTGGCCATTGTCCACTGAAATCCAAAAAAGCCCTTTCTAAAGAAGATCGAGGAAATTTTGACTATCGATCTGATGGATCAGTGTACATGTGCAGCTGGAATAATAATGCAGTGGTTACTGTAGCATCTAATTGTTATACACATGAGCCACTTGCATCTGTAAAATGTTACTCAAATGCGCAGA
This sequence comes from Uloborus diversus, assembly GCF_026930045.1. Taxonomy (NCBI): domain Eukaryota; kingdom Metazoa; phylum Arthropoda; class Arachnida; order Araneae; family Uloboridae; genus Uloborus; species Uloborus diversus. The sequence continues at coordinate 87,002,814 of NC_072738.1, forward strand.
AATGCAAGATAGATGTGCCACAACCTCATCTTATCAAGAGATACAATGAAGGGGGTGGGGGTGGACATCTTGGATAAACTTTTTGGGAGCTATAGACCTCATTTGAGGAGTAAAAAATGGTGGTGGAATCTTTTTAGTAATGCTCTGAATATTTCAGTTGTAGCTAGTTGGTTACTTCATTGTGAGTTACACGAAGTCAAGATGAAGCATTTAGAGTTCTGAAGAGAAATAACAACTGTCCTCCTAAGAAGAAAAGTACGAATAGAAAGTCATCCAGGGCCTCGTTGTCCTTTACATAAACGATCAAGAATGTCTGACGGACATTATATTGTATCTGCATCCCAAGGACGTTGCGCGGCGTGCAAAAAAATACGACTAAGAAATGTTTCCATTGCGAGAAACGACTTCACCAGCAATGCTTCCTTTCATATCATGGGCATTAGATATTTCTGTATTGGATTTTCTGAATTCTGATATGTACATAAATGCAATTTAAAATATTACTTTTTCCGCAATAAAGTATGCTGAGATAAAAAACCGCATTCAAAACCTCTTAGTTTAAAAAAATTCTCTTAAAAAAAAAAACTTCATGCAAAGCGCCAATGTTCCAAAAATGGAACACACTGAAAAACATAGTAAAAAAATTTTTTTTGGAAATTTTATTTTATTTCTGTATTTACAAGACATAAATAGACATAATTTCAAAAAATTACTCAAATTTGATCATCCTTCAATAGTTCGGCGGTTAAACGGTTAATTTGGACTAAAGAAGACATTTCCTCATACAGGCTAAATATTTCATACTTGTGTGCCCGGTTAAACGATGGTTTAGTGTGTCCATTATGAGAGGCCTTTGCAAAGTGGTGTGGCTGCATGGTTTTCACAAGAAATATCCCTGATATTTTACATTAACTTTTACGCTCATTTTTAAGTGAATATTTATTTAATGAGCATTCGTCACTTTCTTCTGCTAGAAACACGTTTGAGTTGCTCAGTGCATTATATGCTTTCAAAGAAACTTCTTAAAAATGCATGTGATTATTGAATTAAAAAAACATATCAACAAATACCTTTTATGGGGCTCTATAATTATGCAATCTCGAAGTGACACAAGATGGTCTTCAAGAGTTGAAACCATAAAAACGTTTCTATATAACTTCAAAATAGTGATTTGACGACTAGAAGAATTATTGCAAAACGATTCTTACAATGGTGAAAAGCTCATTCACTTTAGCATATGACTTCGTTTGAATCTTTATTCAATATGTTTGTATTGAGGAAAGTTTTTGAAAAATGCTTTACTCTAGCAAAACATCTTCAATCTGCTACCCTTAATTTTCGGACTTTTCAAGCCACAGTTCAATCTGCAATTGATCTGTGCACCATACTACCATAGTTCAATCTACAATTGAAACTGAAAATACATTTTACGTAGATGTATATTTCAATCAAGCGTGAAGCTTTTCAAAAACCTTCTTCCTTCTAGCCAATTTTAAAAAGGCAAAAAAAAAAAAAAAAAAGTGACCCAAAATCCACATAATGATGTCAAGTCAAACATTAATTTTTTAATATTTTGTATGAAATAATAAATTTAGTTTCGAATGAAATTAACACAAGATTTGATCATAATTATTTTTCTGTATGGTTGGCTCTATATTATCTGGATTTTATTTTGAAAACGAAAAATAAAATGTTTCAATTATGAGTCAAATTTTTAGCATGAGGCAAGAAAAATTACAAGCAATATACCGACAGACCCGTTACCACATCCAGAGATTGCAGCTTCATCCTTGTTATGGACTCATCAGTCTGGAATAGTGAAAAACAGAGCTGCAGGCAGATGGCATTTCATTGAAGCTGAGAGCGCTGACGAGACTAGATTGTTCAATGCTGAAAAATTAAGCCCCTCACAATTTTTGAAGTTCCCTGTGTACCTTTGGAGAGCAAGATATAAAAAGAAAGTTTTCATACGTAATTTTGTTACTTCAATTAATTTTTAACTATTCCAATCAGCTCAGCTACTAGAGAACGTTGTTTTTTTTATGTTTTAGGAGGTTAGAGAATTATTTTCAAAGCACAATGGGCAAAAAAAAAAATTATTAAGCTGTATTGGCAAAACAGCAGTACACTGGGCACTGATAGATTAGTAACACGATTCCCTGCTCTCCCGAATTCCAAAAATCATGCACTGAAACTTTTCCGAAAGGTATAAAAACTTTAGTATCAAATTGTTTTGTATGATAACTTATTAGAAAGTGAATCAAAATTTTAATTGCTACTAAACGCTAATTTTTATTTATATTAAACCGATTTTATGATCACTACCTGTTAGCTAATGTGTGTTTGGGACCGCACTGTGGTAATTCATATTTAAGAAACTCGACCCACCAAATGAAATGCTGAAATGCCGCCCCTGATTGTAAGTGTTTTTGGGCCTTGGTTTCACCAGTCATTTAAATATTCTAGTGTTAAGATTTATATACACTATGCGTTGCTTTAATGGTACATAATCTTTCTCAATAAATCTTAAGTAATCAAGCAAATTAGGTAGTAAATGTAGTTTTGGTTGAAATATGCTTTTTGGACTACTTTGAAATGCTAATACTGAAAAATAAAGATAAATTAAAAAATTATAAAAGACAGGGGTGATTGTGTTCCGGTATTTTACCGAATTTCCGGTATTTTCGGACGTATTTCCTGTTTTTTTATGTCCGAAAATACCGGAATTATGTTTTTTTGTTATGCTTTTATCTCCCTACCTCCGCAAATTTTTTAAAAATTATGCAATACTCATCAAATATACCTGCAAGAGCCTTAAGATGGACACCTATCCCTTAAGATGGACAAATGTCAAGATAATTTTGTATAACACCAGCTCAAAAGTAACTTTGTAACCCATTAAAATTTTAATCAAATGTACACACACTATTTCGACTCTGGCTATTGAACTATTTTATACTATGGCATAGGTGCACTTAAGTAATAGGGGCCAAAGATTACTCCCCCCCCCCCCCCCCCCGTTCTCGCTTTGAAACTTTCAGGTATTTTTTGATGAACTCACAATCACCCCTGAAAAGAGCTACTTGGATTTTTTCTAGGGATGCACCGGATAGTGATTTTGCCGGATACCGGATATCCGATGCCCCTTACCTGCCGGATTCGGATATCCGGCATTTCGATTGCATTGCATGTTCGCATATTTTTCTACAACGCCGTTTCAAAACAATAAATCAAACTTGTTCCACATATCATTTTTTTAAAAACATGTTAAGTACATTCAAATGTACTTTTTTAGAGCCTCTATATTTTAATTTAGGAATTGTGCTATATATAAAATGAAACATTAAAATATTGTTTTATTTCGACAGATTTTTTCGAAAGAGACAAACTTTCGGCAAAAATTAATTCTGTATGTAATGTACACATGGTTTAAACTTTTAATTATTGATAGTTGAAATCTTAAAGGTCGTATAATGAGTCGTATTTGTTATTAGATTTGCATGACGTGTAGAAATTTTTTTAAACTTCATCATAAAGTAATACATTTTCTTGTTTCCAATTTAGAAATAACAAAAAATAAAACTTTGCTTTGAAATCATTTTTATTACAGATAATACACGTGTAAAAAATTTTTAACATACAAGTTAAAAAAGAAAATATTAAAACAGAGCCAGTTTGACTCAAAAAATAAATAAATAAACTTAAATAATCAACTTAAAATTTTACTTTAATTCCATAAATAAAGGTACATTTTCTCTAAAGATGCAAATTAGCATCTTAAATACAGGGATGCCCCCCCAGAGCAAGGGCCCACCCCCTAAAAACCATAAATCCCCCCCCCAAATAGAGAGCCCTCCAAAAGAGAGAAAAATACTTCTAAAACATCCCCCCCCCCTATGTGGGCACCCCAATTAACAAATTAATTATCTATGCTAAAATAATCAACTGAAAATTTTACTTTAGTTCCAGAAAACAAAGATTCACTTTTTTAAAAGATGCAAATTAACATCTTAAATACAGTATTAAGAGTCATTCTCAGCATGTTCATTTTTTAAAAACAAATTAATAAACTTACGCTTAAATAATCAACTTAAAATTTCCCTTTAATTCCAGAAAATAACGATTCACATTATTAAAAAATGCAAATTAATATCTTAAATATATTATTAAAACTCGTTCTCAACATGTTAACAATTTTTTTTAAACATAAATAAAATTATACTTAAATAATCAACTGAAAATTTCACTTTAATTTCATCGGCTACGTCATTGGTCACTACATATTGGTTTCTTGATGGTTCTTCATCCTTTTAGTATCACTGAAAACGGAAGTTTCCACACCATACTACTCTAAACATTGCTTTGTTTCAGTGCAACTATTCCGCATTTTTCATTAGTTTCTTTCATTCTTCGTTTTAATGTTCATGAGATATAATAGCACCAAAGCGTGCATTATCAAGTTTTTAATACGCTGTAACTATATTATTGTTTTATTTACATGTCTCTCGCCCATCGACCATTAATTTTGTACATTGTAACAGAGTTTTATGTTGAATAATACAGCTTTTTTTATGCAAGAAACGGTAATATATAGTTAAGAAATGGTTCAAAATAGTGTGAGAGGTGTTTACAAATGCCTAAAATTTTTTAGTGTGTTTCTAAAAATCCGAATTCATACATTTTTCTACTACGCTAAATTTCAACTTACGCGAGAGGAGTAGTGAAATGCATTCCTCCCGCAAGTCGGAACTTGACTGTATTTTAATTTTCAGCATGGCCGCTCCTCCAACTTCAAGCGCTTTGATAAGAACCATTTCAAGGTCGACTTTTCACTTCAGCGTGTTAAAGCAGAGAGAGTGCAGGGGTCTGGCCAGAGGAAATTTGGGTCTGTTAACAGACCCTTCACAAAAATCTGATCAACAAAAACGGACCTTTCACAAAATCCCGACCAACCAAAACGGACCCTTCACAAAACTCTGATAAACAAAAATGGATCTTTCATAAATTGTTTATTGGAAGAGCAAATCTCAAATCAAAATAACGCAGCATGTTTGGAACTTTTTTTAAAGTTATATTAGAGGTATCAACTTATACAAAATCTGCTAATTTTGCAAAAGAAAACAAAAGGCGCTCTTGTGATGCTCCCGAGAGCGATAAATAATTACTACCGCCAAATAAATATAATGCCTGTTGTTGGTTTCTATGAAAGAAATTAACAGCTGAAAGTCAGTTTGGTTTATAATTTTGCTTGTTTGTTTTATGCAGCGGTGTTGTTGCAAACTTCTCTGAAAAAGTTTTAAAGAGGAATTCCATTTTCTTTTATGAGTCAAAAAATTAAATGCTGAATCGATGGTTTATTTTTTATTTATTTATTTATTTTGATTCATCTGTGTCCAGACATTAATGAAATGTTTATCATGAGACTCTAAAGTGCAATTCTAAAATAATTTTATCAGAAATATTTATTTTACAAGCTGTTTTTATACTTTTGATGCTTTCACTTTGAGGATTGCATCCTCTTTGCATTCGCTATGGGAATCTGATTTTTCGAATTTTCGGTGTTTAGTACGCTTTGTTAAGAGGTAAACAATTAAAATATTTTTTATTTTTGTAAAAATCATGGAGTTTATAAGTTTTAAACGAAATTCTATGCTTTTTAACAATGTCTTGGTTCAAAAAGTTAAATGCTGAATCCCTGCCTGAATTTCTTTATTACAACTATTTTAAATACTATACATATAACATTTCTAGTATAATTTAACATAATGTAGAATGGTAAATAAATATTGATACCTGAGGGGTGCCCATCTCCCAGAGTGTAATGCCGCCCTCCCGTACTCCAATACTCGAAACACACTCAAGAATGATATTCTCAACAGAAAAGAGGGAAAACACTCAACATTAAGTGTCAATGAGGCATTTTGCGCCACCTCAAAATTCAAAAATTTCGTTTTTACAAAAAAAAAAAAAATTGCAAAATTTGATTTTTCACAAAATTAATTGATTTTTCACAAAAATAATTGATTATTCACAAAAAAACGGACTCTGTGAAAAATCCTGGACAGACCCCTGTAGTGAGAGAGGGAGGGAGAAATTATTGGCAACATACCGTCAGCAGATTTGCGAAGGAGAGTGGGAGGGGGACGCGGGGGAATGCCAGAAGCTAGGTTTGAAGAGGAATGGTCGTTTTTAAAGCAGCAATTAAAAGAGAAAGCATTATCGAAAAGTTTATGAAACAGTGAAAGCTTTAACTGGAATTTTTGCGAAAGTAAATTCAAAATTAAACCCTCATTTCGTATCGGATAACCCCACATCAACCCTGGATATCTCTCACATTTTTACCGGATAACTGCCCGGATATCCTGCAAAGAACTGTCGGACCTCAAAGTTCCGGATAGTTAAAAAATCGGCCGGATACCGGATAGTTACTGGATATCCGGTGCATCCCTAATTTTTTCCCATGCAATTTTAGAAAAGCTTTGCTGATCTGCCTTGCATATTTATGTACCAATAGGAAAGCTGTATTGATTTAGGAAAAGGAAAAAAAAGAAGTTTCCAAATTTATTAAATCTGTAAATTATCTATAAAGCTTTTCTAGTTGCTTTGCATTAATTAGATTTAACTCTTTGCAATAATATGTAAAATTTATGAAAACATTTGGGGGAAAACAATGAAGTTTTTACAAAAAAAAAAAAAAAAAACATTTGGTTTAAAACAACATGGTTTAAACCAAACAACCCTGAAGATAACACTATTTGATTTTCTTTTTTCGTATTTTCTGTGGTACATGGCGAGTGTGAGCGAATCTCAAAAGCTTAAAATTAATTGAATTTTTGTGTAGAATTTTGAGAATGATAATAACCTGGAACCCTTCTCCATAGTTAAACTCTTTTTCATATAAGGGACGGGAGTGCAGGATTTCCCGTTTGTTCTAGATGTACTGTGTAGTTAGTTTTGTACTCTAAATATCAGTGGAAGGTATTTATCTTTTGAGTGACTGAAGGAACAAACCATGCAATGTATGAAGATCTTTTAAGTACATGAGGAAAAATCTATATAAATAAAAGAGAATAATATATATGTGTGTGTGCATATATATGTGTGTGTATGGTGCCTGTACAAATCCACAGTTTATGTTAGATCTGGACCAAATTTGGCAGGGAGGTACTTGGGCGCCTGAGAAAGAACATAGGGCCAAAAAAGTACAAGGACCGTTCGAATTTTTATTATAAGGCGGGAAAATGCATTAAATGTCTCTTTCTCCCTGAAATAGTTATCCGATCAGTTTGAATTTAGCGCATTTGAAAGTCCACAAAAATACCCCTGAAATTGAATTAATTCCTTCAAATTTTAAAAAAAACCAAGACTAAAATAACCGGGGAAAAATATTAAAAGCATTTTTATGCCTAATGGAACAGAAATTCATATCGGAAAATTGGAAAATTATCGTTTGCATGATCTCATTTAAAATTAGCGTGAAAACCATTCAGAAGGTTGCCACTTTTTTTTTCTCGTCTGATTAAATAAAATTTTGTTTTTGTTTCGAGGTAAATTTTTTTCCCTTTTGGCGATTTATCTCTTTTTTTTTTAAAGGATCTTAGGTGTAATTTTGGAGGGTTGCGTTTTTTCTTTACGAATGATTATTTTGACGGGAAATTTTACAGTATTTCTTTTCTCTAATTGAAGCCTGTTTGTTGAAATGCGTCACTTGACATAACTTGTATTTTTGATGTAGACTATGCATAGCCGGGCAATGCAGCTAGTAGTTAATATAACAAATGTTCTATGAACATTATATGAGCCAAATGCATTAGATAAATCCAGTTGTAATAAATGTACGCGCTGTCGCACCAAGTATTTTAAAAATATTTTCTTTTTACATATTTTTCAACAAAATGTACAAACATTTGATGGTTTATTCATTTTTTTAAAACTTTCAATTTACGAAGTTTGAACAGAGCAACGTCTATGGAGTCCGCTAGTTCCTTTATATATTGAGTGACTCATTGTGTTATAAAACTTTACCAAGTTCTATCAGAATAAGTGTGTAAGTGTAACATATTTTGGTTTTAATTGAAATCAATTTTCAGGCGAAACCAGACACCCAAAAGCACCACGAAAAACACCAGAACTGCCAACAAAGTAAAATCTGTGAAAGATCCTATTGAAGTATACTGTAGGATTAGACCTTTAGAGAATGAATTTGATCAACCCTGTGTTAAAGCTAAAGATGAAAAAACTGTCATATTGTCAGATATTTCTCAAAACACAAGAACAATAAAAGAGGTAAGTCCCTTCATACTGTCTTGGTTTACTTTAAGGTTCGCCAATATATATCAATCAATATGTATCATATATCCTTATACTATGGTATAAATTTAATACTTATGTTTAAGATATCATATTTGGATATTTTCGTCATGCAGGTGTTTGCTCCGTGGGACTTCAAGTTTAGAAAAAGTAAAAGGATTCCTTTTGTATTTCTACTAAGCAATAAGCCCCCCCCCCCCCCTGAAAAAAAGAAATACCTTTGATATATCTCATTCTGAAACTGCGATTTACCATGCTAAAGTAACCGTTTTTTAAATCTGATTTTAATGCAACAGGTATGTGGTCCAAAATCTTGCAATAATTTTAGATTATATATTCCTGGAAATTTCTACTAAAGCCATGCTCAGAAAGAAATTTCACTCAATGGCAACAAAACCCATACAAAAGTCAAATTCGCAACCTGTTTTTTTTTTTTTTTTTTGTTACTTGTTACCTGATTTTAACAAAATCAGAGCTGTAGATCAAAATCCTGCAATGCGTTTTTAATGAAAACTTGGGTCAGAAATCGATTGAAGAAATAAAAATTAAAGTGATATATTACAGTTCGAATGTGACATCGCACACAAATTCGAACTCCATCCTTTCTCATTATTAGCATGACATGACACTTTATCCAACCGATCCAATGTGTTTTTTCTTGCTGACACTGAAGTATGTGTAGAAAAAAAGTTTTAAAAAAACATATTGAAGTATTAAAGAAGTTATGAGCATAGTAAAGCAACAAAACAAGTTAAAACATAAGTTCAGTGATTGGAAGTAGCGCGCTACAAGTAGCGATGCTACTGTAGTAGCTACATATTTGAGTAGTTTGTAGTGTAGCGCACTACTTTTTTAAAAAAGTAGTGTAGTGAGTAGTTAACTGCAAAAAAATAGTAGTTTGTAGCGATTTCTGGAAACTACTTTTAAATAAAAAAAAAAAAGAAAGAAAAGGTTCAGACGAATTTGACTGGCACAAATTTTACACAAGTACATCAGCGGGGGCAATGAGAAACAAGACTCATAAAAATACGAGCTGACCTCAGGCATTTCATTTTTAGCCTACTTTCCCAGTAAAAGTCAGAAGAAGAAGAAAAAAGCATGAAAGAAGGCTTAATGCATCTTAAAAATATCGCAAAAAACAAAAAAAAGTCAAAATTAAATAAAATAATTGAATAAATATCAAAAAATTAAAAATTGGAAAGTAGGGTATTGAGATGGGGAAAATGTCTGTCGGTCTGTCTGTCTGTCCCCCCCTAATAACTTTTGAATGAATAGTCCGATTCGAACAAACTTTTTTTTGTTCGAAAGATCTCGGCGAGGACATCTCATTCCCATAATTCATTATTTGATTTGAACAATTTTTCGTTCAATTTTGATCAGTTCAAAAAAACTTAACATTAGCGCCTACGGGGAAATTCAAGGCAATTCCGAACTGTGAGGCAAATTTGCTTCAAACAAACTTTGTAGGAAAAAGCGTTTGATGAAAAACTTGTATATAAAATATCTTTTTGATTTGAACAATTTTCCGTTCAATTTTGAACAGTTCAAATCCCTTAACATTAGCGCCTATGGGGAAACTGAAAGTCAATATAGATTCCGTACTTGAAGGCGGATTTACTTCAAACAAATTTTGTTGGAAATAGCTCTTGACGCCAAACTCCAGACTTCGACTCCGAGAATTTAGGGGTACTTGACCCCGACTCCGACTCCTGTGCCCGACAATTAATCGGACTCCGACTCTCCGACTTCGACTCTGCCTTCGTAGCTTTGGCAAAAATGTATACACGGAGGACAAATGACAGACTCCGATTCTTAGATATTCGACCCCGACTCCTTTACCCCAAAATGAGATTGACTTCGACTCCGACTCCGCAGCTATGGTTTTGACTGTGAAATAATGATGATCTGACTTGTTTTTATTTTTACGCTAAAGTTTTAATTCGGGTATTCAGTTTTCGGCGAATAAACTCGAAGTCATTCATGTTTCTACATAAAGATATGCGCAGACGATTTTTTTTTTTTGAGCAATCACGATTGCTTATTGTTCTCATTTGACTGTTTTGATGTCCTATCTTTTTATTTTCCCACCGCACCCTGTCACCGTCGACCGGGACCTCACGATGCTGCTCCTATAGCGAAAGCCATCTCCAGGTTGCATCCATGTCCTACACACACGCGCATACATACGCAGCTACACACACATGCACGCACACACACATACACACAACTACCCAGACATTCATGCCTGCACACTGACACAAACACATATGCCTACACACACATACACATCCCCCCCCACACACACATACACACATTCATATACACAACTACCTACGCACTTGTGATTGCGAAAAACATAATTTGAATTCAAGATGTCAAAATTCAAATTAATTTTTTTTTTGACAATGAAAATTATTTCTTTAAGTTGACATTTTATTGTTTTAATTTATTTTGGTAAGTGCATTAATTTCGTTTAAAAATTGTTTTTAGCAACAGGAGAAAAAGAAACTATTTTTTTTTGATATGATGAATTATTTTAATGAGCTTATTAATTTTAATTATTATTTTTTCGTTTTGAAAGCTGTTAAAGATTTTTTTAATGGCAAAAAGTGTATTAGCAGCTTTGTTTTTTTTTTTACGCATCTAATTTTTTTAGATGAGTGAGGAATATTTTATTCCTAGAAATCAGCTTAAAGTATTTTAAAAATGTGTTTGAAAACATTTGCGATTTTAGCTATTTTTGAGAATATTGATCAGGTACTAGAAAGTAGTATCGGTATACGGGAAAGTAGGCTCGTCTAGTTCTAGACAGAACTTCTTGTTACATCATACGTTATATCTGTTTGGCGCCACTAGTTTGTTTGCCATCGTAATTTTCATATTTCACCAATATTTATATTGAAAAATGCATTTATTTTCGCAAAAATGAAGATATTGGTGATTTTGCGAGTTGAAAATTTGGTGAATTTAATATGAACAGACCGAAGATTGAAAAACAAAAATATTTTAGCGGGGCTTAAATTTTTGATAGTATTCACCAAATAAAAAGAAGCTACTGAAAATGTTATAGAAAAGGATGAAATTGAACTGTTCTGGAAGACTTGCAATACTTACGAGCATTAGAGTGTTTGAGAGTATGATAACGGATATTTTTCTTAGTGTCTTCTGATGAGCTAATTTATCATTTTTTTTTCAATCCTCTTGCGGTGTGTGTGTGTATTAAGGTGTCCCTCCTCCCTCCCCCCCCCAAAATAGACAGTTGAATTTTCAAGTCGCACACTCTCTTACATTTTATCCTTTTTCGTCAAAAAAAAAAAAATCATTTAATTTGAACAACAGCAACAAGTGCCGATTATATCTGAAAGTGTGAACCAGCGCTTGTGTAATGCTAAGCCAAATTAAAATAAAATGTTTTTTTAGAAACTCAAAATTTCTGTTGATAAAACGCTGCTCCTATACTCCACATATGCACCACAAAAACATTTATTCAAATTAAAAACTATTTAGATATCCCACACGTGGCCTTACGTTTATAATTTTCTTGAAAAAAATAAATTTTTGATACATATTTTCAGAAATGTAAGATTTTACAAAATTATCAGCTGAAAAATATAAACAGTAAAGTAAAAAGTAGCTAATTAGCGTTAAATAGAAATTTTTGTTTTCCTGCATTTTTTAAGTCTCCCACATAGTACTCAAATACATGGATTTTTTCCAGGTTGAGTTAAAGTTCTCATTTAAAATATATTATTTTTTTATTTTTCGTTTGTTGTTGATCTGTAAATGTGTTCGCTAGTAATTTTTTTAACTTGATATTCTATTTAAATTTATATGTAATTTTTTAAAAGATAACTGAAAAAAATCAATTTTTTAAATAAAATTATAAATTTTAGGTCAAGTATGGCATATCTAAATGTTTTTTAATTTGAATAAATCTTCTTGTGGTTCATGTGGGGTGTTGGATACAGGGGCAACGTTTTATCAACAAAAATTTCGAGTTTCTAAAAAAAATTTTTTTTTTTTTTTTCGATTTGGCCTAGCATACAAGAACTGTTTTACAAATTCAGGTGCAAGTCGTCACGGGTTGCTGTTGTGCAAATTATATGAAACTTTTTTTCACGATTGTTTTGACACAAGAGGAAAAATACAAGAGTGTATGCGACTTGAAAAATTGACTTTCATTTTTTGAGGGACAACCTATTGCGTATGCTTTTTATTTACTTATTTTTTGGAAAGTAGCGAAGTAGCGACTACATTTCAAAAGTAGTTTGTAGTTGCTACATTTAAAAAAAGTAGTTGTAGCTGTAGTTAACTACATTTGTAACAAAGTAGTTGTAGTTGTAGTTCGCTACAGAAAAAATGTAGTTTTTCCAACCACTGCATAAGTTTATACGATTTTTTTAAAAGCTAAACGTGATTTTACTATACTGAAATTAATGTTTTGTTTCTTAATTTTAACAGCAATAGAACTATAGCTCAGAATCCTGCAATGAATGAACATAAAATAGTCATGAAAACTTGGATTAGAATTCTGCTGAAGGGAGAGAAAAAACAGTGAAACAACACTTCTTGGCCCGGATTCGAACTCACCCCCTTCTTACTAGTACCACCAGGGTCGCCGATATATATCAGTCAATATATATCTGATATTTATTTTGAAAATATGATATTTTGATATTTTCGATATTGATTTTTTTCAACTACCATATTTCACATATAAAAATTATATTAATCATAGTAATATTGTTCATTTATAATTAAAAATAACCAAAAAGTTATGTACTATATTTTTATGATGTATTAATACATCATTAATATAACAAAGTACAGTGCAGAACCTTTTATCCGGGCACCAAAAAACCGGGAAACCAGAAAACCGGCAACCTTTTACCGATTTTCCCGCCATTTTTTTAAAATACGCATTTTTGGCAATTTTTGAAAAACTAAGCATTTTTTTGAAATACCTAAAAGAAAATGAGCGGTTTCTTAATAAATACCATATTACTCATCTATAACTCGGGAAAATGTTTACAAAAATGAGCTTCAAAGGATTGTCATGAACGCAGGGGGAAAATTTCCGGAATATTTTCTTGAACTAAAAAGTACACACGTAAGTCTGAAATTTTTGTGAATTGAAACTGAAAAACTAAAGAAATGAATATTGTCACATTATAATGCAATATTTTATTGAATGGCCTTTAATTAAAACCGTTTAGAGCAGAAGTGACGTCGCAAAACAGCGTGAAACGCCGCGATTCTCGAATTTTCCGGATAGTTGATGGTGGAAACTATAAATCGTTATACACAAGACTGTAATAAGGCTGCAGGAACTCATAAATTAAATTTCAATTGGTATTAACTTAATGTAGAAGCAATAGTTATCAATAATCACTAACGCCAAACCTTTACAAAACGAGCTGATGTGTGCATCACATGACTTCCTTTTACTCCAATTTAATGTCATTTCCCCATTATTCGCTATTTTAATGTGATTCAATATTTATTCTCTAAATATCACCAACAATGGCCAAATTGAAACCAAAAAAAAAAAAAAAAACTCCGCCAAATTTGTCGCCAAGTTGCCGACAAAACTTGGCGACCAAAAGACTGGCGATATATCGCCAAGTGTCCGACAAATTATAACGCCACTTGAGTTTACATCGAAATTAACAATGATTTCCCCCCAAAAAGGTGCAAAAGACCCCCTTAGGAACATCCGAAAGCAACCAAAAGGGGAGGTGCACAACTAGACCCCACTACGAGTCTATGTACCAAATTTCAACTTTCTAGGACATACCATTTTTGAGTTATGCAAGATACATACACACATACGCACAGACGTCACGAGAAAAGTCATTGTAATTACCTCGGTGATGGTCAAAATGGATATTTCGCGTGTCTATACATTCTTAGGCACTTTTCCGCATGTGGTCGAATCGAAAAAAAAAACTCAACATTCATTTGGGGGTGAGCAAAATGGAAATTAAGGGCGATTTTTGAGTGAAAATTTTTTCGCGAATACAATACTTCCTTTTTTGTAAAAGGAAGTAAAAAGGGCAAAAAAAAAAAAAAAAAACGCGTTCATGAAAACAAAGTCTCCTCATACACTATAGTAGAAGAATCGCTCATTTACATTCAAAAACTTGTTTCGTGCCGTGCCCTTCCCTTCATTCTCTTTTATTTAAAAACATCGAAAATTGGTGTTTTTCTTTCCTTTTCAAAATGAGTGTGAGGGTCTCAGGTCTTATTAAATAACTTAAGGTTTTTGGTGTTTAAATTATTCTCTCAGGAGTAGTTTTTAATGTTTCGATATTGATAAGCATATCTGAACTGTTTTCTTCTTATTTTAATACGTGTTACTATTTATTATAGTAATTTAAGTATTATAAACAATCGGCCAAAAGCTCTTTTTAGCAATCCAGAATACCGGGAAATTCAGATATCCGGGATAGCTATGGTCCCGAACTTCCCGGATAATTGGTTCTCTACTGTAACATAATATTCCTTTTTACTTGTATTTTATATTCATAAAATTATGAGTAATGTAGCAATTTTAATTCACATTAAAAATTCATAACTAAATATTAAACATTGGTCAAATCTAAAGAAAATGTCTTATGACTGTGCACTGACTAATGCATATGTTTTATTTCTGAAGCATATAACTGTAAAAGTAGCTAACTGAAGAAAAATAAGTAAAACAGTTAATGCTGAAATAACTGCATTAATATTTATTAAAATGTAAATTGAAATATGAAATATTAGATGTAAATTATGAAAGAAATATTAATTTTTAAGTCCATGTATTTTAATATGAGAAAATAAAGAGTGATTTGAGGATGCATTTACTATTTTGAAGGCTCATTTGTGCTGATTGAAATTATTAAATAGATATCAAAATATTCGATATATATCAAAATATCGGATATTTTCGAAAATATCATATTTTCAAACCCTGAGTACCATTGTTCTATACCATCGAGTTAATTTTCGGATGGTATTCATTAAAATAATGAGTTATAAAAAACAAGAAAAACTTTTTTTTACAAAAAAAAAAGTGTGAGTCTTTCTTTCGTAAGTAACCGTCACCATAAGCTTAAAAATAAGGAGTAATGAAATTCGATCAAGACATAAGAAAGATACCGTAGCGACAGAAATAATATATAGGATTTTTCACCCTGGGTTCGAATCCATGCCCATCTTATTACTAGCACGACGTTCCATTCACCCGACCAAATATGTCTCCGTTTTCAAATAATAATTATATGTCTCCATTTCATTAGATGTCACATTATAAAGTTTTAATTTCACCTGATTTGTGGGCTATGGGAAATTGAAAGTAGTAAATGGAATTGATATATGTGTTAAAATCTTAAATGAATGCAAGCTTATTTTATTTATTCATTTGCTAGCATTTCTACTAGTTAAAAAAAACAGCAAAAAACATTTATCTATTAATATTTAAAAGACAGTATAGTATCAATATAATTTCGCGTAATGTAAAAAAAAAATATATATATATATATATATAATCAAATTTTAAGTAAAATAAATGCAAAATTTTACTCATACTTATATTGAATAAAGGCAACAATGAACAGAAATTCTACTAGACATCTCCAGCTTTGCTGTTACAATTTTTTCACCGTCTGTTACAAAATTAAATTTTGCTACTCCAAAAATTGCTACAAATAGGTCTTCAGCTTCCCATCCATGTAAATTTTTTTTGAGGAGAAAGTCTGATACAAACTATGAAGTTAACGAATTTTGTATTTCCCATCCTATCAGAAATTTAGTGTAAGAAAAAAAAAGTTTTTTTTCAATACAACCTTTGTATACCAGGGTTTGTCAAACCAGGTGCAGCCCAAGAAATTCGCTCGGGTTTTTCCAGGGGGGGGGGGGTGAATACTGAATGAAAACCTGAAAATATCAATTTATAATGCAGTCTAAAATTTTTCAAAGCAAACATGTTAAAAGTTTTAACTTTATTCTCAAAATGTATGGTATAGCCACTCTTGTAACTATTATTATTATTTTATTAGGCATAACTTTTTTCTTTTAACATTTCTTGAATAATGTTTTTTAGGTTCATCATTCATTTAAACGTGTATTCGATGGTTCTACTACACAGAAGGAGCTATTTGACTACGTTGCTCTTCCTTTAGTTCAAGATCTTATATCTGGACAAAATGGTTAGTATGGAGTTAAACCTTGGTTAAAGCTGTCGTGTATCAAAAACTTCCCAAACCTTGGTTTAGTATGTAAAGTATAACATTTCTGTGAAAATCTGAAATTTTATAACTTTATGTATGGCATCACATTAAATTACGAAGTATAAGATGACTAGATAAGAAATATTTTTACCTAAAATTAATGGCAATGTGTGTTTTACTAAGTCCATAAACATGTTTTTGAGAATAGTGCCAGGCAGAGCCAGATTTTGACTTTGGGGATTAGGGCAAAGAAAACTTTCGAGAGAATACCACGAATGGATACCTGTATGCTTTGGTGCTTTAGGCGTAAAATGTTTTCATTTTAATTATTGATTCGCTTTTCGAGCCAGCCCAATTTTTTTTTTTTTTTTTTTTTTTTTTGTCTTTTTAAAATTCTCCCCCGTATCACTCACTTATTTTTGTCTGCTACATGATTCTTCTGTTTATACATTATAGCTCAGTCAATAAAGGTTTCATGTTGCAACTAATTTAGGGAAAGCTAAATTTTTGCAGGATGCAGGGATGTGCCATTTGAGCGAATTGAGCCAAACTGCGCCTATCACCGATCCTGTGCCAAACTGCTCTAAAAGACCGCTAAATGAACTTTTCTGCGCCAAAATCAAACAAACTTGCGCCAGAATTGCGATTTTGTATATAATGTTGCAGTTCCTTCAACATATTTGGCAGTTTTTGAAGAATATCATCAAGTTTGTGCATTTGAGTGTGTTTGATTTTTTTGACTTAGTCCCGATTTTTTGCGCATTTCAAAATCCGATTGCATCCACTTTTGAAAAACTCGATTGTTTTACTTTATTATGAAATTCTGTTCCTTTGACGTGGAAAATTTTGAATTCATCATTATTTTCAACCATTGTCTTTTGTTTTTAGAAGAAGAGGACTTGCAAGTTCGTCTCCTTGCCACGCCTACTCAAAAATTTCAATCCAGTTGCATCTAAATGGATTTAAGCGAATGCTATCTGTAAAAAATAATATTGCTCACCAGTTTTTAATCTTGCGTTTCTTAAGATTTTAGAACAGAAAATTGATCTCTAGTTTTGGTTGGAGACACTTCAGATAGCAAAAATTGGGAAATTCTAATGCTGTGTTAATGAATATGCAGATATTTCAATTTTCTCAGTCAGGCAATTTTTCCATATTCTTAGCTTGTCTTAAAATTTTTACTTTTATTTATTTATTTATTTCACATTTTTCATATTTGTTTCACATGTATTTTAAAATTCCTTTTCTTATATCATTTCTCAAAATCATTTTTTTCCCATTGTAATTTCATTATTAATTTTGTGATTAAATATCACAGTTGAAAATAAAAGGTTTTAATGTTGTCTTTGCTTCATCTTCAGATTTGTTAATTAAGTAGTTCAGTATATAACATATATATATATATATATATTACTATCCTAAGGTCCAATGTAAGTAAATAACTTGAAGCTACCAAAAAAGGAAGACAGAAAAACAAAAAGATTATTCAATTGCTCTCTAAAACTTGTAACTTACTGAGGTAAAAGTCTTAAATTTAACTATTCTTTTTTTTTTTTTTAAAGCCATTTTGAACATGTTTTTGAGTTTTATGAAGCAAACAAATTTTAAAAAAAGGTATCAATCACACTATAGTTTAAATGTGCGCTAAAGCAGTGATGTATTAAGCAAAGTAAATTTGAACTAAATTTAAATCAAAGGAATTGTAAGAAAAAAGTAGAGCAGCACAGGACTAGTCTTTTGAAAAAGAAAAAAAAAAGAAAGAAAAAAAAACAATAATAAATGTAATCATGAGAGCTTCAATTAGTAGTTAGAGTTATGGTGATTTTTCATCCTTAATCTCTTTTTTTGTTATTTTATGATGTCTCACATGTTTCTGTGCGTGAAATATACATAGTTGCTCCAAATTGATTCAAAATTTGAATGTTTGTTGCTGCAAGCTGATCCAAATTTGCAATTTTACTGCTTGAGGCTGCTCCAAACCCACCGTCTTACTGCTCCAAACTCACCATTTTCCTGCTCCCAAGATTGCTTAAAATGCGAGTTTTGGTCGGCACATCCCTGAGGATGTTAGTAAATAAAGTATAAACTAAAAAAATACGAAGTCCCATCCAACACTTCTCTTGCTTTCCTCCCCCCTCCAAAACATTGCAAGAGCAGTACTGTAAATATATTCTTTTCCTGTCACAACTAATTAAAGGAAAGCTGATTTTTTTTTCAAGATGTTAGTTATGCAAAGTATACACTAAAAAAATAAAAAGTCCCGACCCCCCCCCCTCTTACCCTCCCTCCATGGTTGCCACACTTCCGTCCAAGGGACGGAATTCCGTCTTTTCAAAAATTTCGACCATCGGATTTTTTTTCCATGTTCTAAATGATTTTTATAGATGAAACAAATCTTTACTTTTGAATTCTCTCATTCTCAAAAAAGGTCTTATTCTTCTGAGGACAAAAGACTGGCCCATCTGCTAAAGTTAAAAAGATAAGCTGTTTTTTTCCCCCAAAAAATAATTAAATAAGTCACTCAATCTGTTGATTTCAACTATTCTTATCTTAATCTGGAAAATTTTATTAAAGTTTTTATCACAATGCATCTTATAGCCAAGAATCTCATACCTGAATTTTTTTTAATTACTATTTTTTTGTATGAAATATGAACTATTTATGTAACATGAACTATAAAAACTGAAGCTTTTTTTCTGCAGTAGCAAATAGTAAGTTTTTTATTGTATTTTATTATTAAGTTCTTTTTCTGCTTTTGCCTCCTAAAAATCTTGGACAATGATATGTTATTTTTTTATTTAGGTTTTAATTTTTACTTAATCTTACAATTTGGTTTTACTATATAGTTACAGCATCAAAAATTAGCATTATATATGTCTAAAACATCAAACAAACTAAGCGCTAACATTTTGGTGTCGCGAAATGGAGCCACGCACTTTTCAGTCCTGGCCAATTTTTAGAGTGGCACCCATGCCTGCCTCCCTTCCAAAACATTGCTAGAGCAGTACTATGATTTCACGCTTTTTGTGTCGCAACTAATTAAGGGAAAGCTGATTTTTTCCCCAAGATGTTATTATACACAAAGTATACACTAAAAAAAAACACTAAGTCCCCTCCCCCCTATCCATCTTGTCCTCACCTGTCCAAGACATTGCAAGAGCAGTACGATTATTATGCGCTTACTGCTTGAAAAATAATGATGATACTGGGGTGTTTCTTTTTTTTCTTTCACTTCTTACAATATTATCAACCAGCCTATTATTTACGCAACCTACAAGCCACATCCGGCTTGTGAAATGGTCAGTGTGACCAGTTGTTTCCCAAAAAGGGTAAAAACTCGATGACAATGTTACAACTGTTTTCTGAAAAACAGGTTGCATTTAAAAAAAAGGGAAAAAAACATCAAGTTATTAAAGGGTGCTTTTTTAGAAGTAGAGAACTTTAGGTTCAAATAAAACAGTTAAATGTTGCTAATTGCCATGAATGTTGCTTTATTCGAAAGATGATTCTTTGCCATTTTTATTTAAATATGATTTCTGGCATATGGTCACCTCGGCTGGCTTGGAGAAAGTCTAATCAGAAAGTCCAATTTTCTCACTTTTTGCAGCAATAGAGGCCGTATGTCAGTAATAAGGGGCGAATGTTCTCTTCCAAGACGTCAATCGTCTGTGGCTTATAGGTGTAGACCAGAGACTCCACATAGCCCTACAAAAAGTAGTCCAGCCGTGTTAAATTGCATGATCTTGCAGGTCAATTCACGGGTCTGTTACGCGAAATTCTTTCACAGAATGTTTCTTTGAATGATTCAATTGTGACGCACGCTGTGTGGCATGTTGCACCGCCTTGTTGTCTATTCGTGATGAAATGGCAAACCGAACTGAACACACAAAAAGTGACCACCACCAAAATGGCACACATATCAAACAGTGTTGACAACTTAAAGTTCTATACCTCTAAAGAAACATCCTTTATAACAACAATTATTCTAACAGTTCGTTGGCTTGGTCCGAAATATTGTTACACTGCATTCCACTACAGTGTGCACTCATTGATGTAGCTTTAAGACAGCTGCAGTTTGTAACACCCAATGTTTTACAATTGCAAGATATTAGTAGAAGTTTACTTGGTGCAGGGGTAATCGTCATGGCGTAGGAATAAGTCTGTCGCTTGAAGTATATTGTAGGGGTGGAAAATCCGCACCAAACTGCTCCAATTTTCAAATTCTGTACAACCTGATACAGAATAGTCAAATTTGCGATTTTTGCGTCAAAAATGTGATTTTATTATCCGAAAACATGCAAAAAATAACTTTTAAATTCATTTTTTGTCATTGAAAGCTAAAAAAGGCATATAAGTAAAATAATGGGCAAAGAATTGCTTACATTCGCCCAAAATTGTGTGCTGTGCTTAACGTTTCAATCCGTTTGCATCCTGTAAATTTTTCAACAATTTTGAAAAGTGGAAGTTATTTTCACCTATGTTACTTTAAATTGGCCTATTTTATTTCATATTTTATAATTATTTCATGTTTTGATTAAAATTAAGATGTATGGGAATGTGGGGAAATTGAAATAGAAGGTCAAAGTGGAAGGGGAAAATATTTACTCAGCTTTTAGCGCTACCTACCTAGTAATATTTTAACCGTGTAGTAATGCACGTAGTCTACTCCAGTCAAGAAAAAATTACATCTGAAAATCGAAGAATATGATAATACAAGCCATTTTCAAAAATTGATATTCATACTGTAATATTTTGTTGTAAGTCAAAAACTTTGCCGTTAAAAATTGATAAAGTTCTGAAATTAAGATTTTAAATAATGATTTATACCTGTATTAATATTCGGAGAAGTATTTTTTTTTTTGCTTAATATTATGCATATTTATATTTAAATGCTTTGTACAGTTAGTCAAGTTCATATGTAGCAAAGCGGATGAGCCCCGCAAACTAGTGAAATAGTTTGCTTCATTTACTTATACAATCCTATATCAGATCACTTTCATTTTCATTTATTAATTATTTCCTTTACCATCCTTCATCTAATAATTCCCTTATTTATTCATTCATTTACTTATTTTTTTTAATTCAAAATTTTATTCCTGTATTTACTTTTTCTCATATTTTAACTTACTTGTTCATTGTTTCATATCCTTTTCATTAACTCAGTAATTATTTTCTTTAATTTTATTCATTTATTTGATCAGTAATATATATATATACAAATAGAAAATAGTCAAAAAGTTTATAATATTTCACTTTGCTTCATAAAGGTATAAACTTTTATTTTCAAATCTTTCCATTGAAATGTTTTTTGCACCCAAAAACTTGACTTTTCAAGTCAGCTAATCAATTTCAAAAAAAGTTTTTTTTTTCTTTTTTACCGAAGTATAAGAGTATCTCACATCTGGGTCATTCCATGCAAAATTCGCAAAAAAGTGGTGGCCACATGGTTACAGATTTTTCTGAAATTTGGTATACAGGTTCCTTTTATGCCTATATAAAAATATCTAAAATATTTTCGCTTAAAATTTTTTATTTAAATAGTTACATGCGATTGAAAATTGGTCAAATTGAACAGCATTCTCATAAATGCTAAATGTTGCACTTTTGAAGGCTTTTATCTCATTAACTATTTAATAAAAAAATAAAAGTTATATGTTTTTGCAATCTATGGAGTAGGGTAATCAAGCTGATATCAGTAAAAATTTTTAAGTTATTATAAATAACTTTTAACTGAGTTTCAAAAACTGAAAATATTTCAATTTTCTCATAATTAAGCATTTTATTTTTTAATCTCAATCTTTAAGGAATGCATTAACTTCGATGAAATTATTACCCAATAATGTGCTAAGTATCATAAAAGAAATACATTACTTTTGAAGTTGTATTTTAACTCATTTGTCTTCAAAATCAGTTTTAAACTTAGTGACATTTTGTAAAATGATGATTTTCCCCTTCACGCACACACAAAAATTCAAATGAGGGAAAATTCAGACAACTTTAAAATTTTTCAAGAATAGAGAGCTGTGTTTCTACTTTTTGCTTGAAGAAACTCGAAATTGGTTTTTGATTTCCAAACGTAAAATAAAATTCAGTAAAAAAGCATTTTCTTTGTGTTTTATTGGTCAATCCATACAGGTTCGACGAATGGGTGCGCTCGATCATTTTTAATTTTTTTGAAATTCATATCCCAAAAAGCTGGATGTGAAAGATGTTTAAAACCACTTTTATTTTTTCTCTCAACTGGACCTTTGATTTTATAGAAGTAATCAAAAATGATTTTCGTATTCAAAAGTGGGACTTCTAGACCTTTATATTTTGGTCAAAATCTATTTAAATCATATTTATGACAGTTAATTTAATGCTTTGATTTTAATGTGCATAAGTTGATAGTCTTACATGCTGAGTTACGTATCTGTAAGTTAATTAAAATAATGGCAACAGGTTAAAGTTTAAGGCCAAATGTAAAAATTTTACTCATTTCAAAGGGGATAACTCATGTAGGGGACATAAACACAAAATGAAATACGAAAAAAATTAATCACTAGAACCATGCAAAAAAGAATATGTAACTGTTGCTGTGTGTTTGTGTACCCTTTATAGATTATAGCCCCTCAAAAATCGGAAAAATGACAAAAGTGACATTTTTAAACCCTCATAAAGCAAAATTGTTTTTTGTATTTGGTTTGTAAAAAAGATACAGGTCTTTGAAATTAAGCAATTTTGCTAGTCAGTTCACACACTAAAACAGAAATAAAAAGTGTGAAAACTTCATGGCACCTTCTTAAATTACGTATATTGTGCCCTATATAATACATTATACTGAAAAAACATATTGTAATTTTCAAAATAATTATTTTAATTTGATAACTTAGAAATATTTGGACATGAATGATTAGTTTATACTGTATGGAACTTGTATGGATTGACTGTTATGTGAAATTACGAGAATTCAAAGAACTAGATAAACGACTAAATGATACAAAAGTAAAACTGACATTTATTTCAGTTAAAAAAATGTACATTTCAGCATGTACTTCATAAACATGCTTTTGAGAAAATGAAACACAAAAGAAATGGTTAGTTTTGCTAAACTTAAAAATAAAAAGAAGTAACTAATGAAATTTTACCTTAGTTCAAATTACTCTAGTAGCAAAAATACGCTGATACCAATAATTAAAATTCAGTAGCATCTAAAAGACACTTCAGTACATTATGTAAAAATAAATTGAGTAAATTTAGAGCATTCCCTCATCTTCAAAAAACCTTCTGAAATAGAGGAAAAAATGAAATTTTCGATTTTTTAAAGTACGATTTCGTCATCAAGAAATTCATGAACAATTACTAAATTGGAGCAGATAGTCACTTATAGATAGTTTTTCAATTTGAATCATTTTTACTGTTATTTTTTCATTAAAAGAGCTAGAAGAGCGATTTAAAATCTGAAGTAAATTGGCAAAATTTCATTCTTTGTTAATATCTAAGATTCAAGAAAAGATCTGAGTAAGTTTTACTTTGATCTTTCTCAATAGAGATTTGTTTATAGAATGCAGAAATATTTATTTTTTAAGTGTACGTTTATAGCTTATGGAGTTATTGAGTCACAATCTGGCAGCAATGAACTATGAAAATTTAGGCTTAGCGTAAGCATCAACTTCTAATTTCAATAACAAAGCAACAAACAGTTTTTAAACTTTCATACTCTGCATTTCCTCATAGATATGCATGGTTTACCTAAATAAAAATTCTCATTGAAATCTGTGACATCAGCCACAGCTGATTAGCTCATTTCGCATGGAATAACCCATCTTTATACTAGCATCTCCTCCCCCTCCCCCCCCTCTCTCTATATATATATATATCTTAATATATAAAAATCTTCTGTGCGGACGTTTGTCACTATAAGGCTTTTAAATAGCTGGACCGATTTTGATCAAATTTTTTGTGTTTAATTAAGTTGTGGCAAGCATGGTTTCGAAGCGCAATGGATCGAATCGAAAATGTTTTTGTTCATTAATTAATTTAAACATTGGATGATTATATCTCCCAAATGATTGATATTTATTTTAATCTATTGTTGAGCTAGAACTGAAATAAATATTTAACCCGTTGCCAAAGGACAATAAGAAAGCCAGCTCTGCTTTTTGCAATGAAATTTCCTACTGTGATATGTCAATTGAAAATAGATTAAACATAGAGAGAGAGTGCAGCCTTCATTTCTCTCTCTTGAAAGCAAAGGTCCTGAAAAATATTTTAAACCAAAGTACTGGAAGATTCAAACAAAACGTGTGTTCTGTCGTCGTAGTTGAACCGTGTGACCAGATCGGTGCTTTAGGTTTTCCTAACCAAATGATCAGAAAGTACCGTACCTAGCAACATTTGTTTCTCGGCTCAAATCCGTCTGAGTTTTGGCACCAATGTCAAGATTACTTAAAGGATTATAAAACTAATCAGTACATTATTAAAGGAAATGATGATGGAATTTAAAGACGAAACAAATTTTATTTTCTTCCAGATAAATTACAACAGGGATCCGAACAGGGATACAGAAAAGATCAGTGCAGTGGAAGATCTTTATCTTTGGTGGAAAGAACAAATTAGGCAATATATGAAGTTTTAAAAGTTTTCGATCAAAAGATCGGTCGGAGTTCGCTTTGATGACTGATCGGCTGGGTTACAGTAACGTGGTGGCTTGGCGACTTTGGCTATAAACAATAGAGTTGCGTGATTATTTGTTTACATTTTAAAGCTACTGTTAATGTAATATTTATTGTAATTTTGTTTATTTGGCGAAATATTTCAAACTGCAAAGAACTGATTTTCGTTTTTAAAGAGTGTTTAGTCATTTTAGTTGAAGAATGTGTTTATTTTACATCGGGAGGGGGGCTTCGCTTATTCAGAACTGTTTTTAAATTTATCATTTTCTAAACCATATCCTTTCGATTGTTTTGTTCTTTTTCATATGGCGGACGTTGCAACGGGGTTTCCCGTTTGTTCTAGATTGGTAGTTAGTTTTTTACATTTAATATCTGAGGACACTTTTTATCCTATGGCTGAAGGAACAAACCATCAAGTACGGAAGAAAAAATAGTTAATAAAACTGCTCAGTGGACATTAGATAAAGCAATATGTAATAAATACTGTACGCATTCTGACACCAAGCAGCTTTAAACATTTTCTTTTTACTTATTTTTCTCAACAAAACGGTTCAAACACTTGATAAGTTTATTGACATTTTTTAACTTTTCAATTTACTAAGTTTGAACAGAACAACGTCTGTCGGGTCTTCTAGTATCTTAATATATAAAAATAAATGTCCTGAGATAACATATATATATATACATATATATATATATATATATATATATATATATATATATATATCAACGCACAGCCGAAACCGCTGAAGCTTCAGACTTGAAATTTGGCAGGCAGGTCCGCATGATTACAAGAGTAATCACTAAGAAAGGATTTTTCGAAATCTCAATTAGTTCGGGAGAAATTAATTAAAACTCCTTTATTCCTGCGAAATTAAAAACCTGTCATTGAAATTAAATCCCTTATTTTCAAAGGCTTTCCTCCATTCAAATCATTATTCAGTACTTCATCTCAACTTTTGGTCGATAGCGAACTATAAATTTGATATTGTTTTTGTTTCTCACGTGATTCTTCGAGGCATTTCTCAAGTCAAATCATAATGTTTCTGTCTTTTGCTTTTATTTTTTCAAAACTAGAAACGAAGTTTTTAAGAACATCATCACAGGCGGACTATCCTTTTGAATTTAGAAGAGTGCATTTTCCTGTTAAAGTTTGCTTTGCAATAACCATTAATAAGTCACAAGGACAGACATTAAAAGTAGCAGGGATCGATTTAAGAGAAGACTTTTTTCACACGACCAATGTTATGTAGCTTGCTCCAAAGCCAGTTCATCAAGCAGTTTAATAACTTTAGCACCAGAAAAAAAAACTAAGAATGTTGTATACAAAGAAGTTCTAGCTTAAACATAGGTATAACAATAAAATGTGGATTACCTGTGTTTGCAAAGATAATCAATACTTTAAAAGGATCGTTAATAACAGTTAAAGATCGGTTAAGGATAAGGGCATATATATATAAGGAGTCCAGGGTCCCCGGTATCCTCCCCAAATTAGAAAGAGTTATAGGTAATAAGTAATCATTATAGGGGATTTTCAAAACTAGATGCACCAAGCACTGTTAACCCCTGCTAATTCCATTACCCGAGCAATGCCGGGTACGGGAATGCTAGTATATATATATATTTGTAATAATTAGAAACTGTCTATAAATATGTTTTTTGAAGAGTATTTTTTTCTCTACCGTTTCATGAAATAAATATACAAAAGGCATTTTTAAATTTAAATCCTTTATTTGTTGTCTGTGTCATGTCATGTAATGCAAACATTTGTCAAATTTATGGCAAATGTTTGCAACAACTGCTCACAAACAACTCTGGTTGTTCGCCAAAAGTTGTCTAATTTGTCATCTTTTCAGGAGAGTGATTTTTTTCCGATTCGAAATAAAGCCCTTTAAAGGAATGGGGGAGGAAACAAGGGATTTTTTTGTAAATCTGCAGATGTTTTATTTTGTATCAACCGCATACATTATATCTGAAAGTTAGGGAACTTCTTTTGAATAAAAGGAAATATTGATTTGTACTCCTTCAGCAAATGTTGTTGCTCATTTGAATGATCTTTTAAATATTTTAATGGAGGGGGGGGGGATGCCGTTGAGTTGCACCAGCATATTTTTTCCCTCCCATGCAAACTGATAAAGCAAGGTACTGTGTAAAAGGAGAAAGATTTTTTTTCTTCTGTTTTTTCCACGAATTTTGTGCATGAAATGAAAACAAAACTTTCATAAGCTTTGACTAAAAAGTTCGACTTGAAAGCCTCCTGTTTTCGGAGAAAAAGGGGTGTTAACCCTCTTAACAGTACTGGCTAGCCCCAGAACATTGTAGAGGAGTAGAAAAATCGCTTGCCACAAGAGCAGTGCTGACCAAAAGCTTACCAGTCACAGGAAAATAAAACGTAACTCGGCTGATTTACTTTTTGCTAACAGGAGTGTCCACTAGCGAGGAGTGAAATACATTGTACATCTATCTCGAGGGCCTGGGAATTCAGAAACTGTTTGCTAACGGGGAGTGTCTGCTATCTAGGAGTGTCTGTTAAGGGAGGTTTGACTGTATTTTGAAAATATTGCTATTTAAACTTAGTTTCGAATGAAGCAAGTAACCTGGAATTTTCTAAAAAATAACAGGGTGGCGACAGATCAGGGAGATCAGGAAAAGTCAGGGAACTTTATTAATCAGGGAATTTTGAAAAAATAACAAAAAATCAGGGAAAATTGATTTTATGAAATTTTTTTTTGCTTTACAAAATTAAGTACTCTAATTCCCTACGTATTTTCCGCCAATTATCTGTTCAAAAAAAAAAAAAAGTAAAATTAATGAGGTGCGATTATACACTGCCGCATATTTGTGCATCTTTTTTTCCTCAACGTCCAAGTATTGAATCTTACTTATTAACCACAGGATGAACTTCCTAAGATTGCTTCTGTGTCTGTTAGGTTGTTTATTTTACCTAGCTTAAAATTTCCTTTTACGCTTTCAGTGCTACGTAAAATAAACAACCATACAGGCAAAGAAGAAGCCTTCATTAATGCCTTAGCTCCTTTGCCTTTATTCCATTGTCTCGAAGTAATTAAGTACTGTAATCACGATTTCAAGAAGAAATCTTTGGTTTTTGAATTAATACTATAAAAGCTTAAAAGTTATTACTTCTTTGCGTTTTTAATTTAATTGCTAAAATTGAACTTTCAATAAAAAAAATTTGTTTTTTCCCGTTATACTATTTGTT
This sequence comes from Uloborus diversus, assembly GCF_026930045.1. NCBI lineage: Eukaryota > Metazoa > Arthropoda > Arachnida > Araneae > Uloboridae > Uloborus > Uloborus diversus. The sequence continues at coordinate 87,031,211 of NC_072738.1, forward strand.
GTCACCGCAGATTATAAAGGTTTTCTTTTCTTCAGACTTAAGTAATTCTTTAATTTTATAACCAAGTTGTATTCTTTTATATATATTTTGAAATTAACTAATTGCTTCCTTTTCTTGCATTTCAAAGTTGTTTGTTACAAAAGCAATCTAAGATTTTTTTTCGTTACATATTTAAATCGTTTGAAATAGTTAACTTGTGTACTTAAGTAAATATCTTTTTTTTTTTAAATGCTGTAGGGTCAGGGGGTTGGGCTGCCATGTCAAGTGATCCAAAATGTGGGAAATTTTTTCCCTCACCCTTTTGTATTTCTTTGAAATTTGGCTCATCGATTGTACCCTTCGAGGTAATCAAAAATCCAAATTTTTAGATTTTTATCTCTATTATTTTTTTATTTATGACACTTTGATTTTTCGAAAAACCCTCTTTTTTTCATGGATGTTTGAACATAAAATGGACGATAACTCAGCACCAAATATAGATAGAAAGATTTGGTAAAAAGCATTTTAAAGTACATTAGTTGTTGTTTAATTGGATATGCAACATGACTAATTTCAGAAAATTTTTAATTTTTAAAAAATGAAATTTAAATTTTAAATTTAAATTTTTCAGAAAAGGTATAATGAATTTTTTTAAAAAAAATTTCAAAAATTTGTGTGTATTTTATCTTTATTTGTGCAAAGTTTCAAGTTGGGATCTCAATAAGATCATATTTTTATGAATTTTTAAATAAAATTTGACTTATGAAATAATGACATTTTTCAGATTCTAACTAGTTAAATATGGGGTTTTCTTACTGGGGATGGTCTAGTAAGAAGTAATTGATCATGATTATGCTTGAAATGAGCTGACATGAATTTGTAGATTGGTAAGCCCCCCCCCCCCCCACCACCACTTTTAATTTTCTTTTTCAAAACATTTTGAAAATTAAAATTTAATAAATAAATAAATAAAACAAAATAAATAGTAAACTTATTAAAAGTTGGTAAATAATCTTCTTTAAAGCAAGAAAAAGCTACCCCCCCCCCCCCCCCAGCACCACCACTTTTATTTTTTTTTCAAAACTATTTTCAAAACGCAAAAAATAAATAAATTAATAAAATAAAACAAAATGAATAGAAAGCATATAAAAAGCTGGTAAATGTTCTTCTTTAAAGCAAGACGAAGTACATCCCTCCCCCACCCACACATACGATTAACACTGTAATAGTATCACGCCTCACCTGACGCTTTTTTTTGGACGAAGTGTTTCTTTTTCAATCCGAACTTCACAAAATTTATTTGATTAATTCACTATCTGATAAGGAAAGTTATGATTCATTTCATCCCCTACCCCTGCGCCAACTTTCAATTTTTAGGGAGGATAGAAATAGTTTGTCCCAAGATCATAGCAAAATAGGAGTGTTTCCCCCCATTTTGTTTCATTCTTTTCACACTAAACTAAAAATCAATCTAAGTATCAGATCATATGTATCTCCGCATAAAACTCTTTCTGCAACATTTGGAGTGCGGGGGTCTTCTTTTCTTTAATGCTAGTTTTCTTTTTAATTTCAGTTGTAAAGGAGAGCAATGCAGCGAGATCTATTTATGCATATATTAAATGCAGTTATAGATCAAACAAATTTTGCTAGTTTGAGCATAACCTTCCATGTTGTTAAGCTTCATTCCAGATTGCTCTTCCCCCTCCCTTTCCCCCTCCCCCTATCGTCCCCATAAAGAAAAAAAAAGCTGCAAATGAGTGGTTCTATTTGTCTGTTAAAGTTTTTCTGACTTTTAGTTTTTATGACCCCCCCCCCTCCCCATTTATAAGCCTTAGTCACTGCTGATGTTTAGCAGCGTGCATCCCAGTTTATTATGATTATAATTCTTACGTGCCAGCTTTTTTTTTTTTTTTTTAAATACAGTTTTGAAAAAAAAAAAAGAAAAGAAAAAGTGGTTGTGTGGCAGGGGGGGGGGGGGGTACCAATCTACAAATTCATGTCAGCTCATTTCAAGCATAGTCATAATCAATTACTACTTACTAGACCATCCTTAGTAAGAGAACCCTATATTTAACTAGTTAGAATCTGAAAAATGTCATTATTTTATAAGTCAAATTTTATTTAAAAATTCATAAAAATATGATCCCATTGAGATCCCAACTTGAAACTTTGCACAAATGAAGATAAAATACACACAAATTTTTGAGAATTTTTTAAAAAAAAATTCATTATACCTTTTCTGAGAAATTTAAATTTAAAATTTAAATTTCATTTTTTAAAAATTAAAAATTTTCTGAAATTAGTCATGTTGCATATTTAATTAAACAGCAACTAATGTACTTTAAAATTCTTTTTACCAAATCTTTCTATCCATATTTGGTGCTGAGTTATCGTCCATTTTATGTTCAAACATCCATGAAAAAAAGAGGGTTTTTCGAAAAATCAAAGTGTCATAAATAAAAAAATAATAGATAAAAATCTAAAAATTTGGACTTTTGATTACCTCAAAGGGTACAATTGATGAGCCAAATTTCAAAGAAATACAAAAAGGTGAGGGAAAAAACTTTGGATCACTTGACATGGAATGACCCTGTATTCATTCATTAAAACCTATGTTCTTGATTAGAGAAAAGCTCCCTATGAATGGATGTCGAATAGTTTCATCTGTTTTGCCTAAATATGTCAATTAGTTATATAAGAATAACTACATTACTTCTATTCTTTCACTATTACTTGTTATTCTTGCAACAATTATTATACTGTTTGAAAACTTAGTTCAAAATCATTTCAATTACTTTTTAGTTCTATTATAAATACACATATGTTTTTAAGAGTAATTTTAATAGTTTCTTAAAATTCTTATGCTAAGTGGTTTCTGGAAGTAAAGTATTTTTTAAACATTTTCTATAATCTTTCCATGTATAAAAATTTAATACACTGTTTTGTAGGTCCCCCCCCCCCAAAAAAAAGTCTTTTTTTTAATTATTTTTTTTAAAACCATTTTATTAAAAAAGTAGCATCTTTTTAAAATATATCTTTAGTTCAACAACTTTACACAACTTAAAACATTTAAAATACTTTTTTTTATACAAACATACAATGGATGTCAAGTAGAGCAAAGAAAGAAAACCATTATCATTGGTAACGTAAATCGGAAATTTGGAGAACTTAATCAGGGAAATCGGGGAACTTTTTTTCACAGTTCCTGTCGCCACCCTGAATAACCTGGAAAAGTCGAAGATTTTTTTTAACTACAAGTGTATGAACCCTGTACGAGTATCCTATGGGCAATAAATTTTCATGTGTGTAATATAATTTCATGCTCCCCTGTCTTATTTTAAAAATTACAATTTTTTTAAAACTTTCTAATTTTTCCCACAGGTTTATTATTTACTTATGGAATTACGTCATCTGGGAAAACATATACAATGACAGGTAGTCCTCAAGATGGAGGTTTGCTTCCAAGAAGTCTTGATGCCATTTTTAACAGTATAAGTGACTATCAAGCTAAAAAATATGTAAATATTTTTATTATTTCAATTTTACAGTTAATAATTTCTCTGACAGTAAATTTTCCCTCTAGCCTGTAATCAGGGCTTAATTTATAATGAAACGAGCTGATGTGTGCATCACATGACTTCCTTTTACGTCAATTTAATGGTAATAGTAGTGCCTTTGAGTAAGCAAAGAAACTTTAAATATTTTTGTCCTAAGTTTATTGCGAACTGAAGCAAAAAAAAACGTTTTATACAGATTAACTTTCCCAATATAGAACATTTTAATTTGGTTCAATGGTTAACTCTCTAAATATCGCCAATAGTGGCCAAAATGAAACCAAAAAAAAAAAAAAAACGTTGAATTTGTAGCCAAGTTGGCAAAAAAACTTTGCAACCAAAAGCTTGGCGATATGTCGCCAAGTGTTTGCCAAATTTGAACTCCACTTGAGTCTGCATTGATATTAACAATGATTTCCCCTCAAAAAGGTGTAAAACACCCCCCTTAGGAACATCCGAATGCAACCAAAATAGTACGAAATCCGGCTGCAAAATTCTGCACTCATCTAGTATAAAGTCAAAATCAAATTTTCATATTACATTATGAAAGGGGCAATGTGTTTTGGCTAGGTTGCCTAGCAAGAAATGCCGCAAATATTTTTTATCAAATTAATATTGTTTGAAATTTTGGGGTAAAAATGACACATTTGTTATTAAAATGAACTATACTCTAATTCAAAGAAATATACCCCAAAATTTCAAACAATATTAATTTGATAAAAAATATTTGCGGGCATTTCTTGCTAGGCAACCTAGCCAAAACACATTGCCCCTTTCATAATGTAATATAAAAATTTGATTTTGACTTTATACTTTAGTACAGAATTTTGCAGCCGGATCTTAAACTAAAAGGGGAGGTGCACAAATAAATTCCACTAGGAGTCTACGTACCAAATTTCAACTTTCTAGGACATACCGTTTTTGAGTAATTCGAGATACATACGTACATACAAGCATACATACGTCACAAGAAAACTCACTGTAATTCTCTTAAGGATCATCAAAATGGATATTTCGGGTGTCTATACGTTCTTAGGCATATATCCATCTGTAGTTGGGTTGAAAAAAAAAACTCGACATTCATTCAGGGGCGAGCAAAATGGAAATTAAGGCTGATTTTTGGGTCATTTTTTTTACGAATACAATTCTTCCTTTACTTTGTAAAAGAAAGTAAAATATACAGGAGGTCTATTGTCCTCATAACCTATTTCAGTGTATAAACAGTCTGAACTCCGTTTAATGTATGACAACTCTAATAAAACTAAAGATAAGTGGCTTCAGTTTTTTGTTAATTTTTCGTCCGTTGTGCTTTGAATTTAATTTTATTTTAATTATCCTCTGCAATGGTATAAAATTCTTCTTACTATCTTTTTTTATTTGCTCTTTGTTGGTGGAGAACTTGATTTATACTGTTTGCAATTAAAAGTAATTCTCTTACATTAACTTTCTTTGGGAGAAAAAATAAAATAATTTCTGCAAAGTCCATGTATTTAGATCCCAAGTCTTGGGTTTGCTGTATTGAATATACTGATATTTAAGGAAAAAAGTAGTTTTAAAGCCCTAAAAAAAGTTAGAAAACGATTGACGTTGCCTAACGATGGCTTCTTTTGACGTGAAATCACTTTTCACCAATGTATGGGTTGTTGCAGCACTGGATTGTCTCGAATTGAGACTCCAAGAACGTTATTTTTCTCGTTTTGAGATCGATGAACTTGTTTCTCTTACTCATGCTTGTCTTGGGCAGAATATTTATCTATTCAAAGGTGCTTACTTTCGCATGTCTGAAGGTTTAGCAACGGGTAATTCTTTCTACTGCTAAAGTACTTAAGGGTTAATGTTTTTTCAGATAGTTGAGCACTTGGCATGACATCTATTCAAATTAGAGGTGGGCAATGTCGTTGATCCGTTCATCAGAAACCGTTCATTATTTTGATTCATTCATTAAACTCGTTCATTTGAACGACTTCATTCATTTGAAAAAGTTGTAGATGATCTCTGCACGATGTACTCACATACATTCGGTATGTTTCAATAAATTAGCAATATTTTTCGACGGAAAGATAACTAAAATTGTCCAAAAGTAAAAAAAAATATACCTATGAAAAATGAATCAAAATAATGTTACAAATTCTGTAAATAGTAATTATTGTAGGAACGTAACCTGTAAATAGTTTCCCGTAATGAATATACAACCCCTTTTTCATATGGCTAAAATATACGACCCCTATTCCCTTTTTGTTCATTGATAAAATTTGATAACGGTCAACGCATTTCGAGAAGCGTGTGGAATATTTGAGAAAATTCTTTTCGGTGTATTTAAGCCGTTAGCGATGGATAAACAGTTTAGTTTCGATTGATATTTCGAACTGATAGCATTTTGCTCTGTTTATAGCGAGGCATTTCGCTGTGTTTTCGTATTTGGAAGTAAATACGTGTGTAAACGTTGAGTTTACGGTGTTGTGTGATAATTGCTTAATTGCTGATGAATAATTTAGCAGTTGTTGAAGATCTTTCCTGTACATAGTGTAAATAAATTTCCTGTGTTTTTATCAAGAACTGTGTCTTCATTTCAAGAAAGTGGAAGTCGCACCGAATCCGTTACAATTTGGCGCCCAACGTGGGGCTTCTTCTGGACTTTCTTGGAGTAAGTGTGACTTTGGACATTTTTTCATAAAGACTGTTTGAATTTATAGACTTTGTTTTTATGGTGATTACTCGCGCAATGGATGACCAATTAAAACAACTTCTGGAAGCAATTAATGCTGTGAAAAGTGACTTGACCGAAAGTTTGGTAGCTAATCAAGAACAATTAAAAAATGATATGGCGACTAACCAAGAACAATTAAAAAATGAATTGGCGACTAACCAAGAACAGTTAAATAGTGATTTAACTGCTAAAATTACTACAAGTCAAAATGAAATAAAAAGTGACCTAACGTCGATGAAAACCATGATGGAGAATCAACTAACCGCCATGGGAGATAAAGTTGATGCTCTGGAAGAAAAATTTGATACTGTGGAAGAGCGTATCGCCAATGTGGAAAATAAGTTGGAAGAAGAAGACAAGAAATTTACCTCATTTAAGGTAGAAATAATTAAAGACATGGAAAGGAGATTGGCGACCGCGGAAAGCAGCTCTGTACAGTTTGGCGCTCCCACATCGGTTGCTCGACCGTCCATTAAACTTGCCACATTTGATGGGAAAACTTCGTGGCAGGTTTACAAAACTCAATTCATGATAGTGGCGGAAGCGAACGGATGGGACTCTGCTACCAAGGCCTGTCATCTTGCAGCATCCCTGAGAGGTGACGCAGCGGACATTCTCCAGACCCTTCCGGACAGCCAGCGCCTGGATTTCGCCGCCCTCACATCTGCGTTGGAGCTTCGCTTCGGTGAGAAGTGCCAGAAAGATTTCAGCCGACTCCAGTTGAAATCCCGTTTCCAGAAAACCGGGGAAACCCTGCAAGAGCTAGCGGCGGACGTCGAGAGATTGTCTCATCTTGCTTTTTGTGACTGTCCTGCAGATGTTCGAGACAACCTGGCACTCAACTACTACATCGACGGGGTTCGAGATCCGGAAATCCAGAAAGCTCTACGGATGGCGGATGTCAAAGACCTGAATTCTGCCGTTGTGTATGCGATGAGATACGAGGCCGCCCAAGAAGCAACCCGTGTGGATCGCCATCTAATCCGGACTCAGGAAGCTGATGAGTCTGATTCTAGGTCGTCCCACCTCGCTGAACTTGAGAGACAACTCGGTGACTTGACAAGACATTTGAGCAGCATAACAGCCCAAAGGAAACAAGAGCAGAAGTGCTGGAAATGCGGTAGTGAAGGACACCTGCGAAGGAGTTGTCCGGCTCGCCAAGCTACGCGAGGGAAGGAAAACACCACCACCAGAGCTCTGCAGATTTCCTCTTCTAGTAGTGGCAGTGATGGACTTTTCATTTACGCACATGTAAATGGGAACCCCTGCAGACTGATTGTTGACACTGGAGCCAATGTGACAATCATTAGGACAGATGTGGCTCGTGAATTTGGATTGAAACTGCTGTGGACATCGCCACGCGTAAGTCTCCAGACTGTGACAGGTGACAAAATTGAGATTGACGGTAAAGTGGACTTGGAAATAGTGTTTGGGAATGCCACCTACCATCATACGGCATTCGTCGCTAATATCACGGACCCCTTCATTCTCGGATTGGACTTTTTGAAGAAATATGACTTCACTCTCGACTTCAAGACTAATGAGCTGCACTCGATGAGAGAAGACATAGCCGTTTTCCCTGCAGAGAGTGATGTAAAATCCGCTCATCAAATAATAGCTCAAACAGATTTATCGATTCCCTCAAGGTCAGAATCATTAATACCTGGCTCCCTTGAAGAAAGCAATAGTTTTCGATTTGGACTCATTGAATACCCTAACCTAAGCAATAACCTAAAAGGAGTGCTGGTAGCATCTACGCTTGTAGACCTTTCTAAGGATGTAATTCCTGTGAGAGTCGCCAACGTGAGTGAAAGGCCAAGGAATATCCGGAAAGGTGAAGTGTTAGCAACTTGTACTCCAGTAAACTGCATCATTAGAAGAATCAATTCCCCCGAGACTGTGTCTTCTGAGTCCTTGACATCGAAGTTAATTGGGAGTGCACCATTAACGAAAGACCAAAGAACTGCTGCGGAACAATTGGTGGACGACTTCAAGCATCTGTTTTCATCTACATCGGAGGATGTTGGCCGTACGAATTTAACGCAGCATAGGATTTACACTGGAGAACACCCCCCTATTAAACAGCATCCAAGACGACTACCGTTCGCTAAGAAGGAAGAGGTTGAAACCCTTCTGAAAGAGATGAAGGAGAATGATGTAATCGAACCCTCATCCAGTCCTTGGGCCTCTCCCATCGTCTTGGTCCGAAAGAAAGATGGCTCCACCAGATTTTGTGTCGATTACAGACGACTGAATGAAATCACCAAGAAAGACAGTTACCCTCTTCCACGGATAGACGACACCTTGGACACTCTTTCCGGACACAAGTGGTTTTCGACCCTGGACTTGAAGAGCGGCTACTGGCAGGTTGAAATACACCCTGATGACCGAGAGAAGACAGCGTTTACAACTGGACAAGGCTTATGGCAGTTTAAAGTGATGCCCTTCGGCCTCTGCAATGCACCAGCTACGTTCGAGCGTCTTATGGAGACAGTGTTAAGAGGACTTTCCTACGAATCCTGTCTGGTCTATTTAGACGATATCATCATCGTGGGACGCAGTTTCGAAGAACATCTGGCAAATCTTAGGAAGGTGCTGCAAAAGCTTAAGGAAGCCAATCTGAAGTTAAGCCCGTCCAAATGTAACTTGTTCCGCCGGGAAGTGAACTATCTTGGTCACATCATCTCTTCTGAGGGTGTACAAACCGATCCAGAAAAGGTATCCGCGGTCAAGAGTTGGAGTCGTCCCGAAAACATCCATCAGCTGCGAAGTTTCCTGGGGCTCTGCACGTACTACAGGAAGTTTGTAAAGGGTTTTTCCAACATCGCACGACCTTTGCATAAGCTGACGGAGAGCAAGCAAAAGTTTGAATGGTCCAAAGAATGCGAAGATGCATTTCTACGACTGAAGGAGGCTTTAACATCAACGCCTATCCTCAGCCTGAAAAATCCTTCATCCTGGACACTGATGCGAGCAACGAGGGCATCGGAGCTGTTTTATCCCAAGAAATTGACGGAAATGAACATGTCATCGCTTATTGGAGCAAATGCTTATCAAAGTCGGAGCGAAATTACTGCGCCACCAGAAAGGAGTTACTGGCCATAGTGAAAGCTGTAGAACACTTCCATCATTACCTCTACGGCCGAAAATTTCTGCTTCGGACAGATCATGCCTCATTAACTTGGCTTTTGAACTTCAAAAATCCGGAAGGTCAGATAGCCAGATGGATACAGCGGCTCCAGGAATATGACATGGAGATCAAGCATCGAAAAGGGTTATCTCACGGTAATGCTGACGCTTTATCAAGGAGACCCTGTCCTGAGAACTGCCACTATTGTTCCCGAATCGAGAAACAGTATGGAACGACTAGCCCTACTGCCTATCAGGTGACAGTGACTTCAACATCATCAGAACCTGATCCATGGAGTGACGACCAAGTTCGAAAGGATCAGCTTGAAGACCCCGACATAAAACCAATTTTGGAGTTCATGGAAAGTGACAGTCGGCGACCTAGCTGGCAGGACGTTTCCATCTTTAGTCCTGCAACAAAAAGATACTGGGCTTTATGGAATTCACTCCATTTACGGAACGGCGTACTGTACCGAAAATGGGAATCTGATGACGGCAAAACGTCTAGGTGGCAGTTACTACTTCCCCGATCAAGGATTTCAGATGTTCTGAAAGAAATACATAGTAGTGCGACTGGAGGACATTTTGGTGTCTTGAAAACCCTTAATAAAGTTCGGGAGCGCTTCTTCTGGAGCAAGGCGAAGGATGACGTGGAGAAGTGGTGCCATTCTTGTGACGCCTGTGCTGCTCGTAAAGGACCGAAGAAGAGAAGCAGAGGGAAGCTACATCTGTACAACGTTGGAGCTCCTTTCGAACGAATTGGGATCGACATCCTGGGTCCTCTACCAAGAACTGCTGATGGGAACAAATACGTTCTTGTTTCCATCGACTATTTCACGAAATGGCCCGAAGCGTATCCCATTCCAGATCAAGAGGCTACCACCGTAGCAGAGACTCTAGTCCAACATTGGATCTCGAGATATGGAACACCTTTGCAGATTCATTCCGATCAAGGGAGGAATTTCATCTCTGCTGTGTTTAAGGGCCTATGTCAAATTCTCGGAATTGAGAAAACTAGGACAACACCACTACACCCACAATCGGACGGCATGGTGGAGAGATTTAACCGCACAATCCTGAATAATCTCTCACTTATGGTATCCAGAAATCAACAGGATTGGGACAAGAAGCTACCTTTGTTCCTGCTGGCCTACCGCAGTGCTGTCCACGAGACTACCGGATTTGCCCCATCTCAGATGCTCTTCGGACGAGAGCTTCGGCTACTTTGTGATCTCGTCTTCGGTCGTCCTCCGGATGCGCCTTCATCGCCTGAGGAGTACATCCAGGATCTCCAGGCCCGGTTGGAAGACGTTCATAACTTCGCACGAGAGCGAATCAACATCGCGGCGGAGAAGATGAAGACCCGATACGACACAAGGTCTACTGGACATGAATTCAACGAAGGCGACAAGGTTTGGTTATGGAATCCCATCCGACGGAAAGGTCTTTCACCCAAATTGCAGTCGCATTGGGATGGACCCTACAAAGTCGTTAACCGACTAAATGACGTCGTAGTGAGGATCCAAAAATCACCTAATGCAAAACCTAGGGTTGTACATTATGATCGGTTAGCCCCATACTATGGCCATAGTTCATGAGTATTACGTAAACAACCATGGTTGATAACATAAAAGTTGTAGATAATTTTTGCTTTTAATGTTTAGTAATATTTCTTGTTATTATTGTGTTTTCTGTATCTGTTAGTTATAATTTAATGTGTGTAATTGTGAACTTGTGATAGAAGTTTGGCACCCTTTCTGGGGATCGTACTGCCCGGGACGTGCAGTCCTTAGGAAGGGGGCAATGTTACAAATTCTGTAAATAGTAATTATTGTAGGAACGTAACCTGTAAATAGTTTCCCGTAATGAATATACAACCCCTTTTTCATATGGCTAAAATATACGACCCCTATTCCCTTTTTGTTCATTGATAAAATTTGATAACGGTCAACGCATTTCGAGAAGCGTGTGGAATATTTGAGAAAATTCTTTTCGGTGTATTTAAGCCGTTAGCGATGGATAAACAGTTTAGTTTCGATTGATATTTCGAACTGATAGCATTTTGCTCTGTTTATAGCGAGGCATTTCGCTGTGTTTTCGTATTTGGAAGTAAATACGTGTGTAAACGTTGAGTTTACGGTGTTGTGTGATAATTGCTTAATTGCTGATGAATAATTTAGCAGTTGTTGAAGATCTTTCCTGTACATAGTGTAAATAAATTTCCTGTGTTTTTATCAAGAACTGTGTCTTCATTTCAAGAAAGTGGAAGTCGCACCGAATCCGTTACAATAACTTTATTCAGGTTTAGATGTATAAAGCAATTACAGTCCATTTTGTGAGACATTTTTCAGTTCCTGAATGGTATGATATGTTTTCCATTCCAAAAATCGCAGATACCATTTCAGTATGTCCAAAAATTAAGTTATTAAATTTTTCGAGCTATAATACTGTAATACATAAAAGTATTACCAATAAACCATATATAACGAAAAAAGTAACTACAAATAATATATCTGCAGGTCAGCTGGAGTACGGAATAACTTAATTCAAAAAAAAAAAAAAATACTCACCTAAATATTAGGGAGTTTCAAAATTGTTCCATAGTACCGATGAGAACAGGGGGAAAATTTTAAATGGGAAAAAAAATAGACAGTAATAATCCCCTTATATATTTTAAAAATATTTGGATATTGAATGTAAAGTAAATGACTTGGAAGTCGCCAGCAAGTTAAAATGAAGCCAAATCTATGTAGCTAGTAGTAAATAGCGATGTTATTAGAACAATGATTCACAACCGGTAGCTCACGAACCCCTGGGGGTTCATGAAGGATAAAGGGGTTTTGCAAAAATAATATTGTGATGGCGGAATTTTAAGATGCTTGTTTGAGATGAAGTTTTGAACTCAAGCGGTGTTTTGTACAACCTTTTTTCAGTTATCTCACTCATTCGATACTTTCGTGCAAGGAAAATGCTACCATAATTGCTGTTTGTCATTACGAGTTGCGGATTTTATTGCTTTCGTTGAGAATTATGAAATTGGAGCTAAGTCGAAGTAAATCTACTTTTGAATACAATGTATTAAGGTGAAAGAATTATGAATGCTTTGGTTTCTCAGTAGCTTTAGATCAGATAGTTCGACTAAACTTAATGAAAACATTACTTGGTGCCTGTGCGAGCGTCTGAAACATATTTAGTTCATATTCGATGTTTATTTTCTTTAGCATTTAAATGTGATGTAAAGCTATCGCATTAACACTAGTGTTGTGCCTAAAATGCGCTAAGTGCGATCAGAATAAGTGAACTAAAATATTTTTATTGTTAAAAATTAACTTTTGTTTAATAATTAGAGCTAATTATGCTTGTTTCTTTTTCCTTTTCTTGTCTTTTTTTTTTTCGATGTACGCATTTGCATTTTATTCCGCTATCTTAGCGTAAGGAAAAAAAAACTCTTTAGCTTTCAAACGATTAATGTTTGCATTTTTTCCCTTATCAACCAGCTTGAGTCCATAGACCTTTTCCAAAAGACAAATTTAGTGACCTTTATAACTTTTTATTGAAAGAGACAGCGTTTCTATGTGAATAAGAATTTTCAATTTTTACAGAGATAAATACGTAAGAAACGAATGCAGAACCTAATGTGAGACTAAAACTCAGATATTTGAGCCAAACTTAGATCTTAGCTTCTTTGTCACAGAAATATCCCATTTAAGAGTATTTTCAAACTACTGAAGCTCAAAAAGAATAATCACTAGGGTTTATATATATATATATATATATATATATATATATATATATATATATATATATATATATATATTCATTTCATATATATATATATATTCATTTCATTGCTATTTTAGTTTGTAGCCACATTAGTATTTCTGTATTTCTCTATCATGTTTCCGTTCTTGTAATGATTGAATGCCGATGAGCAACATCAAACTGAAAAATATCTCCCTGATTTTAGTCTGTGTGTGTGTGTTTTAATTTGAAGATTGGTGTAATCTTTTTTATCACAAGTGCATCAATACAATGTTCCAAACTGCTCACCGTTCAAAAGAATGGTCGTTCATTTTTTAAGTGAACGAATGGATCCGTTCATTTTAAGAATTCGTTCTTTTTGACCTGTTTGTTCGTAAACGACACATCCCTAATTCAAATAAAATATTATTCTATAATCTTTAGAAATTTGGAATTCAAAAAAAAAAAAATATTCCTTAGTTAAAACCAAAATTATGCAATGAAAATATTTATTGTATCAATTACCTTTTTAATATTAATATTAATTTTTTTAAAAACTTGTTTTTCAACAGGTTTTCAAATCAGACACTAGGTCTAACTGTATCTACATTCAATCTACTGCTGAAGCTCTTCTGGAACAGCAAAAAAACCTAGGTGTTTTCTCTAATAAAACACCAAAACATAAGAAGTAATTTAAATCTACTTTTTTTCTCACATTTTAAAAGATTTGTATTGTGTAGTTTCAACTATTTTGAGATAAAAAAAGGGCCTTTATTTCTTATCCCAATTGACAATGATCCGTTATACTTAGTCATTAGCTGATATAGGAATAGGAGGGAAAACTTTGCTTTGGGTTAGGAATTGGCTGATTGGAAGGAAACAAAAAGTAGTTGTGAGGAGAAATAATTCTAAATGGAGGGATATTTTAAGCGGGATTCCTGAGGGATCAGTTTTATTGCCTCTTTTGTTATTTTTTTTTTATGAATGACTTCAATGAAAATATTTCTGGAAACATGTATTGTTTTGCTGATGATGTGAAAGTTATAGGGATTGTAAAAAATAAAGAACAAATAAAACAGCTTCAAGAGAATTTAGATCATACTACTAAGTGGGCGAATAAGTGGGGTATGGCAGTTAATATAGGGTAATGTCAAGTGCTACACTTGGGTCATGGAAATCAGCGTACGAGTTATTGTTTGCAGGGTTCAGTCGTTGGTCAGGGAGAAATGTTATTGATCTGAATATCTTATTAAGTCAGGATTTCAAGTGTTGTCAACAGTGCAGCATTGCAAATAACAAAGGCAACAGAATGCTTGGGTTTATCAGTAGATCTATTTCAAACAAATCAAATCAATTCAAAAGACAGAAGAAAGTTCTTCTGCCTTTATATAGGAGTTTAGTAAGACCTCATTTGGTGTATGCTGTTTAGTTTTGGTCGCCTTATCCGAGGAAAGATATTTCTGTATTGGAAAGGGTACAAAGAAGGGTAACAGAACTATTAAAGGGACTAGCAGATTTTGATTCTGATACCCGACTTAATAGGCTTAATATGTATAGCTTAAAACAAAGGAGTCAGAGGGGACATGATTCAGTTGCTTAAATTTAAAAAAAAATAAAGGTGTTAATGGGTTAAATTTTTGCGCGGAAAGCATGACAAGGAGTCATAGTTTTAAGCCACTCAAATCTTAGGCTAACCTGGAAATAAGGAAAAATTACTACTTTAATAGGGTTGTGGGCACTTGAAACAGCTTACCGGAAGAGGGGGTAATGAGCAAGGGGGTTCCAATAAAAAGGATTATTCTGAAGAATATAAATAACAATTTATTAATTAAATTGTATAGTATACTGCATATATATTATAATTTTAAAAATATGTCGAAGAAATTTTCTTTTTAATAGAAACAAAACTGTATATATTATTCTTGTCTTTTTTAAAATCCCATCTATATAGTGGTGGACAAAAAAACTTCACCGCTGGCAAAAATTCAAGTTTTTTACAAATTAATCGAGAAATTCGACTAGTTGTTCTGTAACTTTTGTCATATAAAAGGTATGCTTCAGCTAGCATGTTTCGATAAAAATTGCATCATCAATGCATTTAGGGCACCAGGAACAAATTACAGAACTAAAACCGAATTTTGATCGTCCTTCTTCGTAAATAGCATAGAATAAACTAAACTTCTGCAATTAGTTAACTTACTATTACACTTTACTTAAAATTACTTACAATTAGTTTACAACAAGGGTTTGTTAAACATGAAAAAAATATATTTTATGTTATTTATGATTTTGACTAAAGAGTGGTGCTAAGTGTGTCTGTCATGTAGAAGACAATCCTATCATGCATGAAAGAAGCAACTGAATTTATTGTATACTATCTACTCTCAGGATGTTGCTTTAAGAAATGCTTTGGAACAAGGAATCTTCGAGCATTCAAGAAACTTAATTGAAAATGAACGTCAATAAAATTTCATCTTTCACTTTTGGGTTTATAGACATGTTATCCTTGCATGATAAATTTTGATTAGTAAAACTATTACAGAAATGAAGAATCTACGAGTAGTTTAAAGTAAAATAGGTGTAGAGATTGGCCTACTTCTTTGACTCAGCTTAACAAAAAGCTATGTGATTTTCCACAATGGTGCTACGGGATCTCCTGGACGCAAGCCTGCCACGGAATTTCTTTGACCTTACTTTTTTTTTTTTGATATAAAAAGATAATTAAAAGTAAGTACAACATAGGGCCCGAAATTGGACAGCAACGAAACCAACACCAGTTTTGGGCTTCCAAAATATACCAAGATTTGGATCACTTGTTAGATAAAAATGCTGTGTTATAATGTTTCTCACTTCTTACTGTTCAATCTGCATTGAATTAATCCAGTATCAGTACTTCCTGCATCATATTTTTCCCCGGATTCCAAATCGGAAATTTATCAGCTTTCAAATCGAATGTTATCTTGCTCTCATTTCTCGGCACGTGTGAAAGTCAATGATGGAGAGTGGCATGAGTGTCGCTATAGGAGGTGTGGCTTATCTCGTCATTGTTGACTCAAGTCAACTCAACTGTGATTTTCGATATAACATTTTCATTTAAAAAATAAATAATATAAATGTCAAAAGCCTTAGCTATCAAATTTATTTTTCATTCATTTTTTAAAAAAAATAACTTGCAATTGGTTTTTACAACGTACATAACTTTTTTGTTCTTTAAAAATTTTTTGAAACCTGTATTTCAGCCATCCTTTGTGAGGTTTTTCCATTGGCCATTTGAAACAGAAAATTATCAGCAGTCTTTGAACCATCGGCCAACACTCTGCATCGGCCAAAAATTGCCATTGGTCGAGCCCTAGTATTTTCCGTCGACTGAAATTCTCAGTGATGAAAAACGCATTAAATAGCTGTAATTCTGAAACAATTTTATTGATCAATATGAGCTGTTTTATAAATAATATTTCATTAATTCTACTGCTCTGCCACGTTTTGGTTAAACTTGTATCTGATATGAAATAAATATTTTTTTAATGCAAATTCTAAAAAAATTTAGAAGATTCTGAAAAAAAGCCTACTTTATTGAGAGAGTGGATTTTTTCCGGTGGACCCCTCCGTGAAATGCCCTGGGAGGGTTTTTCAAACTGGTTTAGCGAACCCCCGATTGTGTGTAATCTAAAAATGTCAGCTTACTTGAATATTCTAAATATTTTTATTTCCTTGAAAGCAGCTGTCCTTCATTTATCAGATAATCGAGGTGTTATTGTGTGTATATTTTTTATTTTAAAACCATGATTTAAAAAGCATCTGTTCTGACTATGTATATTGTTTTATTCTGTAGTAAAATCATTGGAGATGGGCCTACTAGAGTTCCGGATCCAGCTGTTGTTGATGTAAATCCCGATGTCAACTATGCTGTGTTTGTGTCCTATGTGGAAATTTACAATAATTACATTTATGATTTGCTTGAAGATGCAGCTGCTGATTCCAGGAGGCCCAAGTAAGTAAAACATTTGTAATTAAAAAAAAAAAAACTATTTAGGAGATTCTTTCCTCATCAACTCTATTAACTGTTATCTAGTTTAGAATTTAAACGTGTCGAGAACACAATGACACCTTAGCTAGAATGTTTTCCCCACAGGGTTGGGTTTTTGACAACACAAAGAACTCAAAACAAATCGAAAGTTGAAAAACCTGTCAAATGTTGACATTGTCAAATACAGTTGTTATTGACATTTTTCGTGTAAGTTTTCCTGATGCTGAAAAATTATTTAACAACAATTTAAACTTATTAATATATTCTTTATTTAGCTTGATTGATAAGTTTAAATCAAAATAAATTTTCCTTTTAATTAATTTTTAATACCGTATAAGCTAAATCTGTTAAATCCAATTTTCAAAGCAGTTCTGTTCAAAAATTTTTAATCACTAAAACTATTAGTTACGAGATGTCAGGGATGGGTCTTTACCAAGAAAAACTTTTTTACCAGGACATGAGAAAGACTAGGTTTTTACTGTTAAAATCATTGTTTTTTATTACCAGTACTAAACTGGTACTTATTTACCAGTAATCTAGGTTTTTATTGGTAAAACCTTGAAAATACTATTAGCCCCTGTTCATTTGCTGGCAGACAGTGATACAGAGGGTGTCCGAAAAGTCCTTGGCACATTTAAAAAAATCGTAGAGAACCAACAAATTGTCGTATGAATTTGCGGTTTGCACCATAATACTTCGCAGGTTCAAGAGTTTTTATGACTTCGTGGGGGAAAAAAAAAAAGGAAAAGAAGAAGAAAAAAGGCATTTGGCAGCCAGGGTGTCAGTATAATGCTATGCTCTTGTAATTCTTCGTTTAGTAATTTTCATTCCTTTTTGCGTTTTCCCATGTCAACAAAAACAATTTAAAAGTTACTTTTTAAAAGACAATCTGAAGTTTTTGTTAAAATCAATTCAATTAAAGCTTATGTTGAAGTGAAATAAAGTTCATATGTATTGTTATGCAATTTTCATTATTGGTTGTATTGTACTTAAATTTGTTGTTTTTCATATTTTCAGCAGTTTAACCAAAGTGCTTCGTGCAGATAACTCTTCGAACATGTACATTTGTGATGTAATAGAAACAGAGGTGAAAAGTGTTGATGAAGCTTTGGAATTGCTTCATAAAGGTCAACAAAGAAGAAGGGTGGCTTCTACTCATTTGAATGCAGAATCAAGTCGCAGTCATAGTGTATTTACTATACGTCTTGTTCAGGCTCCTTTAGACCCTATAGGAGCAGAAGTTTTGCAGGTTTGGTTTTTGAAAAATCTATTTTTTTTCCAATTTAAGATATTTCAACATTTATAATTCTTGTATGATATTTTTGACATCTTTATTGAACTTAAATTTATTTCGTAAACTATATTATGCCACAACTAACTATATCGTGTAAAGTGCCACAATACGGCGAAATTAAATTTTACAGGAGAAGCATTTGAAATTTAAGGTAAGTTCGGAAAATTTGCTGTGCTCTCCAGTGGTTAATATTAGAACAAAAAATATCATTACTTTCCAAAGAAGATAACGTCATTTGAAGCCCTTTAAGCGAAAAAAAAGAAAATGAAAAGTTTCGTATTGTGGCACTCTTCTTCCAAACGAGCAATATAAATAATGAAAGAAACCTCAATTTTAAGTCTATATATTGTAATAATGATATAAGAAAATAAAGATTGATTTGAAGATGCATTTATTATTTTGAACGCTTTAGTTTGTGCAGATTGAAAACATCAGATATATATCAAAATATCGGTCATTTTCAAATCCTGGTTTCTTTACACAAAAAGGTTTTTTAAAATAGTTTTAAAAAAGTGAATTTAGTAACAATTCCAGTGATGTAAGCATGGGCGCCCAAATGCAAAATTGTAAGGGGGGGCTCAGATATTTTAACCATAGTTTAGAATGATATTTTCCCCATGAAAACCAATTTCAGGATAAATTAGAGTCATTAAAATTGGACATTTTCAATTACTTTTTCATTAATGGCTGGAGAAGAAATATTTTTACATTTTTGCAAAGAAAAAAAAATATTTAAAACAAGGAGTCCTAATTTCTAAAGGGAGGGATCTCGAGCCACCCCTTGCCCCCCTATATGGGCGCCCTTGGATGTAAAATTCATATACATTAGACTAGTGGTTGGAAGTAGCGACGCTACTGTAGTAGCCACATTTTTGAGTAGTTTGTAGTGTAGTGCACTACTTTTTTAAAAAAGTAGTGTAGTGAGTAGTTAACTACAAAAAAAATAGTAGTTTGTAGCGATTTCTGGAAACTACTTTTAAATAAACTGAAAAAAAAAATCAAGGTTCAAACGAATTTGACTGGCGCAAATTTTACAAAAGTACATCAGCGGATGCAATGAGAAATAAGACTCATTAAAATACGAGCTGACCTCATGCATTTCATTTTGACGCCATACGTTCTGTTTGACGCCATTAATTTTTTTGCCGTCGTAATTTTCATATTTCACCAATATTTATATTGCGAAAAGCACTTATTTTCGCGAAAATGAAGATATCGGTGATTTCGCGAGTTGAAAATTTGGTGAATTTTATATGAACGGACCGAAGATTGAAGAACAAAAATATTTTAGCGAGGCTTAAATTTTAGACAGTATTCACCAAATAAAAAGAAGCTACTGAAAATTTTATAGAAAAGGATGAAATTGAACTATTCTGGAGGACTTACAATAAATACGAGCATTACAGTGTGTGAGAGTATGATAACGGACATTTTTCTTAGTGTCTTCTGATGAGCTAATTTATCAATCTTTTTTTTTTTTCAATCCTCTTACGGTGTGTGTGTGTATTAGGGTGTGTGTCCCCCCCCCCCCCCCCCCCCCCAAAAAAAATCGAAAGTCGATTTTTCAAGTCACACACTCTCTTATATTTTATCCTTTTGTGTCAAAAAAAAAATCATATAATTTGAACAACGGCAGCAAGTGCCGATTATGTCTGAAAGTGTGAACCAGCCCTTGTGTAATGCTAGGCCAAATTAAAATAAAATGTTTTTTTAGAAACTCAAAATTTCTGTTGATAAAACGTTGCTCCTATGCCCCACATATGCACCACAAAAACATTTATTCAAATTAAAAACCATTTAGATATCCCACACGTGCCTAACATTTATAATTTTCTTCAAAAAATTAAGTTTTTGATACATATTTTCAGCAATGTAAGATTTTACGAAATTATTAAGCTGAAAAATATAAACAGTAAATTAGAAAAGTAGGTAATTAGCGTTAAATAGAAATTTTTGTTTTCCTGTAATTTTTAAGTCTCTCATAGTTCTCAAAGATCTGGTTTTTTTCCAGGTTAAGTTAAATTTTTCATTTAAAATATATTATTTTTTTATTATTCGTTTGTAATTGTTGATCTGTAAATGTGTTCGCCAGTAATTTTTAAACTTGATATTGATTTAAATTTATATGTAATTTTTTTAAAGATGACTGAAAAAAAAATCAATTTTTTAAATAAAATTAGAAATTTTAGGTCAAGTGTGGCATATCTAAATGTTTTTTGAATAAATGTTCTTATAGTACATGTGGTGTGTTGGGTACAGGGGCAACGTTTTATCAACAGAATTTTCGAGTTTCTAAAAAAAGTCTCCCCCCCCCCATTTGGCCTAGCATACAAGTACTGTTTTACACATTCAAGTGCAAGTCGGCACGGGTTGCCGTTGTGCAAATTATATGAAACTTTTCTCACGATTGTTTTGACACAAGAGGAAAAATACAAGAGTGTATGATGCTTGAAAAATTGACTTTCATTTTTTGAGGGACAACCTACTGTGTATGCTCTTTATTTACTTATTTTGTTGGAAAGTAGCGAAGTAGCGACTACATTTCAAAAGTAGTTTGTAGTTGCTACATTTTTAAAAAAGTAGTTGTAGTTAACTACATTTGTAACAAAGTAGTTGTAGTTGTAGTTCGCTACAAAAAAAATGAAGTTTTTCCAACCACTGCATTAGACCAAGAACTGTATTGAGCTATTTGTTTATGTAATGGGTAGTGTAATTAAAAACGCTGCTCATTACCTTACTATAAGTACTTAGATAATGCAAACGAACCAAGTCGTCAGTGACAGTTAGTACAAACAATTAATTTTCTTTTAAATTAATTAAAAACTAGTTGATAATTATTTTAAAAGTGTTATTTGTTTGTTGATTGTTAATGCTTAAGGGATTATTTAAAAACTTACTGTTAACTACTGATAAATGGTATTTCAAAGACTTTTAGATATTTATCTAATAATATATTGGTAACATGTAGCTAACAGCAATAAAATAAATATAACTTATCTGTTGAAAAATGGAAGCCCTTATTAATGCCTTAGCTCCCTTGCCTTGACTCACTGTCTTGAAGTAACTAGTGTACTGTAATCACAATGCCAAGAAGAAATCTGTTTTAAAATAAAAGTAAATAAAAAAACTTAAAAGTTATTACTTCTTCATGTTTTTAATTTAATTGCTATAATTGAATGAAAATCAACTTTGTTTTTCTTGCCATCTTATTAGTTGCTGTCGCCTCAGATTATATGAAGGGTTTCTTTCACACTTTAAAATTTCTTTTATTTTAAAACCAGTTATATACATATATATTTTGAAATTAATAGATTATTTTTTGCATTTCAATGTTGTTTGTTATGAAAGTAGCCCAAGATTTTTTTGTTTTTAACAAACAATGAAATCATTTGAAATTGAGTTGTACATAAGTAAATATTTTAATTATTTTTAGTAATTAAAATGCTATATTCATTCATTAAAACCTAAGTTCTTAATTAGAGAATAGCTCAATATGACTGATTGTTAAAAGGTTTCAATTTGTTTTTCATTAATGTGTCTATTATTTACATAAGTGAAACTACATTACTTCTATACTTTCACTATCATTTGTTATTCTTGCAGCAATAATTATACTGCTTGAAAATTCAGTTAAATTATTTTGTGTAAACTTTTTAGTTTTATCATGATTAGATGTGTCTTTAAGAGTAGTTTTAATAATTTCTTAGAATTATTATGCTAAGTGGTTACTGGAAGTAAAGTATTTGTTTTAGATTTCCTACAATATTTCCCTGTAGATAGTTTAATATACTGTTTTTTACTAAAAAAAAAAAGGAGCAGCTTATAATGAAATATATTTTTCATTATAAGCTTAAAATGTTTTAAAAACTGCATTTTATTTAATATGCAATAGTGTTCAAGTAAGGCAAAGAAAGGAAACCATTATCATTAGCAATGTAAATCAAGGAAATTTGGTGATCTTAACCGGGGAAATTTTTTTCAGTTGTCGCAACCCTGTTACAGTAAGTACCCAACCTGCAGTTAACCATTTAAGACTTTGAACATTTTATTATAAGAGTTTCATATTTATAATTTTGATTGACAGACATTTTTAATACTTATACATTTTTTTCTTTTTAACTTTTGAGAATATTTTTAAAAAAGGATTAGTCTAACTTGTCATTTAATAATGGTAAAAAAATTCTTCACAGGATAAAGATCAAATGATTATAAGTCAACTGTCATTAGTAGATCTTGCTGGAAGTGAAAGAGGAAAGAGAACAAAAAATCAAGGTCTTGCTACAAGAGAAGCCGGTATATTTTTCTGTACCTTACTCTAAATTAATATTATTAATTTCAATGTTACAAAATCTTGATATGATTTATGTATATAGTTGAAATCTTTGTGCCTGTCTGTCTCTGTGCAAAGGTCTGCAAGCGTACTATGAACCCATGCTCACTTGTACCACTTATTACAATGCCTACTCAATTCTTTTAATCAGGGCTGTAACCAGAAAATAATTTCGGGGAGGGTTTTAAAAATTTCATGCGGAGCTTTACGCTATTTGTGCCTAGAGTCCCTTGAGAACAGTGTGGCGACAACAGCGGTGTTTTTCCCCCCGGACAAGCGCGGCCGCAACTTTCGTCCAGATGTGACGAGAGAAAATTTTGACCGTTTGGCGATTTGCCACCAAGTGTGAATCGCTATCGCGGTTTTGGCAGCAGACATGGCTTGAGTTTCTGAAGCATTTCGCAGAGGCTACTGAGTTTCTCTCCATTCTTTCTTTTCACTTATCCACCAAAAACAAATACATACATAAGATTTCTAAGAAAAACGTATTGAAAATGATAAGCAACATCACCATTTTCTTTACATATTACTCGTATGTGTGCATGAATGAAAACAAAATAAATGACAAATTTTAACTTTCACAAGAGAAATCAGAAAAGAAGACCATTACTTTAAAAATTAAAAATTTCAAAACCCCCCGACTGAGTCGCAATTGTAGAATCAAGAAGGAAAATTGAAAATCCTTTTAAAAGCCTTATATTATTGAAAATCAATGTCAAGTATTTTATTTGCTATCGAATAGAAACTGGCAACATATTAAAATATCATTTTAAATCATTGCTTTTAATTTCCTTGTCGGCCAACAATGAATTTGTTTATCAATCGCATGAATAAAGGCTTAGTCGTTATTAAAATCTGCTTTTAAAAAACGTTATAATCCGAATTCTATGAAATATGGAAGTTCCAAACACATCTTATCAGACGCGGAAAGAAAATTCTCTTTATTTTGGTATTAAATTTTAAAAAATTAACAGTGATTTCACTGCAAAACCTTTAGACGAAATGCGAAAAACCTTTTAGACGGGTTTAATTAATATCTTTGTTAATTAATGTTAACCTAGCCAAGAACACTATCGATCAGCTCTCCTTTCGAACAAATTTTTTTTTCCAAAATCAGTCCATCCGTTTAGGCGCTATAGTGCCACAGACAAACACACAGATACACAAATACACAGACACGTCAAACTTATAACCAACTTCCATTGTTTGTCGGGGGTTAAAAATGAGTCTTCTTGGAAAAAAAAAGCTATGATAATTGTTTTTCAAAGAGAGAAAATTCGAAAAATAAATAATGAATTTCCATTGCTTATTGTAACGTGCAATTAAAAATGTTCCTCTTGAAGCAAATTTGGAAAAATAATATATCTATATCTGGGCGGTTCAAGGCAAATCACCCGATTGTAGATCGAGACTTTTGCACTATCTTATTCAATATTTTACACTCTATTTAGAAGTACAAGAAAATTATATGCGAAGATTTCAATGAACTAATTTTCATTCTATAAGCTCATAAACGGCAATCCAATTGAGTAATAAAAATTATTAGAAAAGAAAAATTTCTAACTCGTCTCTTGGTTTTGTTTTTGTGACTAAATTCCCTTTCCCTCCCAGGTACAGATACATGCATACGAATAAGTTTAATTAATTTCTACTATATCCAGTTTTTTCGAAAATAAGAATTGAAAAAATCAAAACAGACTATTAGCTATAGATAACTGTAATGTACTGTTTTAAAAATGTTGAATTGAGAATTCTTGATAAAATAATTCAATTATAGTTTCTCACTGTATAAATGCAGACAAATTCTGAACAAAATAAACAATTCACTTCAAATGGTTATCGCAACGTACATTTAAAAAAAACAAAAATTTTCTATCTTACAAGAAATTAGAAAAAAATTTAAAGTATATCGTCAGCTAAATGCTACAACTAGGTAACTGCAAATTTGGGTAAAGTTGAATGTTTTACGAAATGGTGGTTTAATGATATATTAATTTCGTGAAAAGATACTAATTCCTTGATTTTTTTCGAAACAGTATGAAAAATACCGAGTTGAATTTGCGTACTTTAGGATATACCGCACACTATGAATATGAATGATTTAAATTAATTTTAAACTTATTTAATTTTGAATATTCACATTGTGAGTTATTGGAATTGAGTTTCACATCCCCCCCCCCCCCCCCCCTTTATGGTTTCTGTGTGTAAACAGTAAAAATGTGCACCACTTTCAAATTTCTCTATAATGAATCATAAATAACAAGCAGCTTCATAGAATAAACTTTAAATAGTTTCCATATAACAACTAATATGTATTTCTTTTTCTTACAAACAAGATGCATTTTATTCTCAGATAATTATTTCATTTGAGCAAAAATATTACGGGATGAAACCCATTTACAAGCAAAACTAACTTCTAAGACCCGAAAATCAAACGCTCCTGAAGCGGAGAATGGTTGCCGCAACGTTAGTGAAGCCAAAAAGCCCGCCAATACTATCGGAATACAAAATCTCAAGATCAATGCTCTATAATTAAATCAATTTCTCGCTTAGAGTTCCAAAAATGATAAAAAGTGATAGCCTATACATTTATTCACTTTAGACTTAAGGTGAAATGTCAGTACAGAACTGATTATTCACAAAAAAAGCGTTTTTCTAAGACCCATCCAATCTTCCTATGTTAAGTCTACGAGACTTTCGTCAAGATGCCCTCCGGCGGTCAGAGGCGCTTCCCCGCTTCTCAAGGGGGGGTTTGCTGTCGTCACTCTGATCATTCAAGGCACTCTATTTGTGCCAATGTTCAAGTCGTCAGGTTATCTATTTGAAAGTGTTTTATGCAATTAATATACATGTAAAAGACATTTGAGTTATGAAACAATATTTTTTGGAAATTTTTAAATATGAATGAATTTTTAAATGTCAATCAACTTTTGGGGGGTGACCTCCCCCTTGTATACGGCCCTGGTTTTAATCAATTTGCATCTGAGTCGATTCAAGCCAATATCACTAGAAAAAATTATCATTTAGTTTCCTCTGTGTTTATCTTAAATATATGAAGATTTTAATTGGTTATGAAAAGTTAATTAAGGACGTTTAGTACAGTGATAAAGTACAAAAAACATTGAACCTCCCTTGCAGACTCGCTACTTAATACTCGAGCTTCGCCTTTAAGTTACGAGTTGAACCGCACCATGGATGGGTACTTTCGCTAGTGAGCTAAATTTACTTTAGCTATCAATTTGTTGGCACTTTCACCTTCATTCAGATGACATTTGCCTCCAGCTTGGATTTTCACTGTTCCAGACTAGTGAGTCCTTAGCAAGAACGAAGCTACAGCCGTTGGACGATATGTAGTTATGCCTGAGCCCTGGCTAAAAGGCTTGCCATTAGGAGGGTTAAAAAATTATTGGTAGTAGCAATTTTTTTTTTGAAAACTGCTAAAAAAAAGGTACAGTCAATTCACGATAACTTGGAAGTCTGATAACTCGAATATTACTATAACTCGAAGTTTTTATCAGGTCTCGATCCCTTTGTCTTTAATTCCATGCTAATTATGCTCAATATCTCGAAGTTAACTTCCTTTAGCTTGGAGTTATTTCAAGGATGACTGGAGATTTATTTTGAAAGAACAAAAAAAAGGAAAAAATTCTATAGTTCAAGTGACAATCAGAGAAAAATTCATTCACCGTAACTTGCAATTCCTGCACGATAGACCTCTAAAGCAAGGAGAACACCTGTTGAGCCAATGTGCTATAAAGGAGTTAGGGGCCATTCATTAATTACGTAAGGGTCTTAAATGGGAGAGGGTTTCAAAAATCTCTACATACGATTACTTTGGAGGGTGGAGGGGTCATACCAATTCTTACCTAATATTTTCCAAGTCGATAATTTACATTAGAAATTGCGCAGTTAAGTAGACCTCAAGATTCAGAAAATTTTCAAGTTGCCAATGGCCACTAGACTCGAAAAACTTGTTGGCCACCAGTTTTACCGGGTTTTGAAAACAGCGCTCTAGTACAAGAATGGGGGGGGGGGGTTCAATTTGTATTTTTTGAAACAAATATTATGAAAGTGGAACACTAACAAGAAATATAAATTATATTAATAATTGGAAATATAAGAGGCATTGGGTGAAGGTTGGGAGCTCCTGAAGCAAATGATTCATTCCACCCATTTTAAAAATTCATAAGGAAAAAAAAATCATTAAACCGAAAATAAAGTAGCGTACACAGTACCATGGTCCCACAGTGAAAAAAAAAAAGTTTCCCATAAAAGCAACAATAAATTCCTTTAAAATCTTTTTGTAAATCATTGCAAACGTTATGGTAGTAAAAATCAACATGAACTTTTCAGGTAACTAGTTTAATGAAAAGAATTAACTGTAAGAAAATTAGCACGAAGGGAATTGAAAAAATATTAAACATATGATTTGAATTTTTTCAATAATTAAGATTATTGTTTTTTTTTTTTTTTTTTTGCATAGAAATAATTGACTACAAACCTCCTCCAGTAATATACAATTTGGCATTTACCAAAAATATATTCCCCCCCCCCCCCCCCCCAAAAAAAAAAAATACTTTTTGCATTATTTGCACTAAGGGTTATGACCAAACATGGCCACTACGTTCCATACGCAGCATCTCCATGTTAGGATGACTATGAAGGGAAAACGATCAAAGGACTGGCTACTTGGCTTATATTTTAATCTGATGCGATTGAAGATTAAAAAATTACAACAGTTATTCAAATAAACAGAAACTAGCCCCCGTTGTTTAAACATTTTTCAATGGAACATATATCCTAATCGATTGTGAGTATTAGCATCCACATCACAGCAGAAATATAAGATATAGTTTATAGAAATATAGTGATATAGTTTTTTTTCTTTCTATTTTTAATGATGTATAGGATTTTTAATGAAATAAAAGATTTATGGGACAACATGGAACATTGTTTATGGCAAAGGAATGATGAAACAAGGCGCACAGGGGGGGGGGGGGGGGGGGGGGGGCTTTGTGCAGTTAAAAACAAGTTTCCTTTTCAAGTTTTAAATTAAATTATTTGTCTTCCTATTTTGACCATTTTTTCAGAATAAACGCTGTTTGAGTTAATTGGGAATCAAATAGGATCGGAACGACCTTTGAGGGTTTATGTAAAAAAACCTTCAATATGTTTTTTTTTTTTTCACTATTAAAGAGCCAAAATTTGCAAAATATTTTCATAAGAAAAAGATCAATAATTAATCCTTAAAAAACTACAATTAAGTCAAAGTAGTCGGTTTTTAGCACATAAGCGTCTAAATCAATGGAATAAAAAAAAAATGTTCTAAAGATAAAATTTCGCATTTTTCCAGAATATAATTGCGAATTACCCGGGAAAAAAGGGCACATTTTGCGTTGTTTTCAATAGTTTGCACTGCAATAAACATCCAATGCCATTTTCGGAAAGTCTTGTGTACTGTCATCTTGGGAATGACCAAATATGGCGACTACAACAAAAATTAAGAAATAATTTTTTGAATTTCTAGCGTGAAAACAATTTAAAAATAATAAATCTTCGTGAAACTACAATTCAGGTGAAAAGTTTTTAGCACATTTGCGTCCAAGGCAATGAGGATAAGATTAAGTTTTAAGAACAAAATTTTTCATTTCTCAAGAAAATTACATATTTAAAATAAATTTTAAAAAAAAGCAAGTTGCAGCACATTTTGTGTTGTTTTCATTAGTTTGCAGTTAAAGAAAACATCCAATTCTGCTTTGTTTTTGGAAACTTAGGCATTTGAGCATTGTGTCTACTTCCATCTTATAAATGACCAAAAATGGCGACTATGTTTCATTCGTAGCTGAAAAGACTTTTTGATTAAAAACGATTTTCCCAATTGACCCTCCATCCGCAGGCTTGTGCTTTAGATGCTGGAAAATGTTCTTCTCCCGTTAAATTTGTGCATAATTCCTGTTCACCCTAGGAATTTTTTTCTTTGGAACTATTGAGGGGCAAGAATGGCGTCCGCGGTCTTTTTTTATTCTATTGGCAGCGTCACTTTGCCTCAAAACTTTTATATATTTTTTTTTTCAGGAAACATCGATAAAAACGAAGATTAGAACTCAAGGTACAAAAGTCCCTGGAAAAAAAAATTTTGGGGTGCAAAATTTGAAATTTCCCTGACATTTTTAACTATGTCATTTTCCATGACAATTCCAGGTTTTCCGGAGCGTACGAATCCCCTTTTAATAACCGTATTTTCCTGTGTATTATCTACGGGTGGCCTATAATCTGCAGGTTCTAAAATGGGCCTAAAGAGAAAAAAAAGTTTCGTATAATCGTAGGCGGTGTATAATACGATGTAAAAAAAAAGTTTGAATTTAATATACCATTTGAGCAAAACTAAAAACGTGAAAATGTAATTACTTTGAAGAAATAATCAAAATTAATCTGAAATATAATCTAAAATACAATGATTTCTTCTTGAAATCATGATTATAGTACGCTAATTACTTGAAAAACAAAGAGTCAAGACAAAGGAGCAAACACTCTAATTTTGTGCAGATGGCTTCCTAATTCACTGTATTCTTGTTTTTTTACATGGCCTAAATCGCGTAAGAGGAGCATTCAAGCATCGTAAAATAACCAACATACAGGCAGGCAGTGAGAAAGAACATGCAAGCTTTGTAAACTAAACAACATTCAGTCAGAGTACGGTCTCTATCAGTGAATCCTTATAGTACTGATGCATTGAAATTCTTTTCTTGGGATCTAAATTAAAAATAACCCCCCAAAAAAGTTGGCGACTGTAGAAATTTTTTGGGGTTGCCAATTTTGAAAACTGGGTCGCCACGTGGCGAGTGGCGATTGTAAATCTTGACCTTTACAGTTAAGTAGTTTGGAAGAGATCACATTTCATTTGTGTGTGGGAAGGTAAAAAACATTTTAGGATAAGCTGTTTTTTACTTGTTTTCCAAAGAATGAATAAGGTAAAATATAATTAAAGAATCGCACTATTCATGGCATGATTTGTTTTTAATTTAGGATCGCATCTTATAATATATTTGAAAAGAAAAATCTTTGATTTATGTCAAACGAGGAGTTAAAGTGAAACTGATCTTTTTCTACCAACATTTTATTATTTTGGAAAACAAAATGGAATCTTAAGTAAGAATGGGGAGGGGGGGGTTTGAAAAATCTTATGTACCCTTACATGGGGGAGGGGGTCAAAAATTGCCAAATTCATCCTTATGTAATTAAAAAATGGTCCCTTACACGTGCGGAAATGAGTATAGCTTGTTTTCTTTTGTTGTACTGTGCTGTTTTAGTTAGACATGTTGCTGACTATGAATCTGCTTTTAAGCTGTCAATTTGCCAAAGCAACTTATTGTACCTTTATTCAAAGGCTGACCTAAGTTAAGATGCATTCCTCTTCAATCTTTAGTTCGACCATTTGCTAATAAGTTCCCGAGAAAGAGAGAGTTTTTGCGATGGGTTTGTTTTATCATTTGTAATTCCTTTTTCTATTCCTTTGCCTATGACAATTAATAGTGAAGGAGGAGTGGGAGAGACTTCACCTCAGTATTTTCACCTAAAAGGAATTCCCCGGAAAGCAAAAGGGAAGAGATGCTTAATCGATCAGATACACTTGTAAGTCACTTTTGAGTGACATGATGTTTTGTAACTGAAAAAAATAGCTTTTCACATTGTCATATTTTTTCAATTATTATTTGAAAGTAATTTTACAACAATAATCAGAAAATAAGGGTAAAAAAGGTGCTAATTTAGTTTTTTTCAAAACTATTTTTTTCTTATTACTTTGTGTTGAGTTGATTTTTTTTCAGGCAAAAATTACATTGTCTAAATTATAAGATTTTCTGTTTGAAATTTAAGAGACTCATTTGTTCCTCCGAAGAGGACTCTTAATTTGTCTCGTGAATAGGTTCGTAGGATCCATGTTACTAATAGTTGAGAGGGAACACAAATTTATATAGTTTATTTCATAAAATGTTTATATATTCTTTTACCTATTATTGAAATTCATTAATTAATATTAAATTTGTATTTTTTGATATTATCTACTCTGAATACTCCCTCGTTTTCCAGGCAACATCAATAATTCTTTAATGGTTCTCAGGAACTGTATGGAACTACTGCGTGCTGAATCGCAAGGTAGAGGAACAGGACAGGTAAATACATTTCAAATTCAGTAACTCTTTCATTTTGTTATAAATGTTAACGCATGTGCATAGAAGGAAAAAGGGAAAACTTTAAAATCTTGGAACTATCACCCCTGAAAAGTTTCTTTTGGTAGACATAGCATTACTGATAAATTTGTAAAACATTCTTTAAAAATACTGAGAAAAAAATGTAAACAAATGTATGGTAGAAATTCCCCCATTAGGCAGAGTAGAGAAAGCACAGAACCTTGGAAAACATAAAATTCCAAAAAGGTGTAGGCTAAGAAACATGTCAATTTTAGGCCGATCGTTGTGTTTTCGCAAAACTCCAAGATGTCTCATCGTTTAGTTCTTGCTAGAACAAGCTTACTAGGAGGAACTTAAAGAAAAAAAAATGATTCCAGCCAGTCTGATTCATGTTGGCAGGCAAGGCGTAGAAAATGGCCTTAAACATAAATATATATAAAGCTTTGCAAACTCTTATTGATGCTGGAAATAAAAATATTAAATTCATAAAAGATGAAATAGTGATAAAGGTTAGACAAAAGCTATTTAAATATATAAATAATCAATGATTGTAAATAATTGTATTAAATCTAAACAGATGTCACATTGTTTAAATTTGTCTTAAAATATTATAAACTTTTTTTTCTTAAGTTATTCTTTCAAAAACAAGAAACTCATTCTAAGTATAAATTATAACTTTCATTTGGGTTTTTTAACTGTATGCAGTATGATTAATTGGAATCTTTGATAATAATTAGTGCAATGATAATTAGATGATATAAACTATGTATTGTTAATATTTGCATATCAAAATCATTCATAAAACATGTCCTATATTTTCCGTGGATGGACAGACTCCTGCTATTTCTTTCTTACCCTTCCTTTCCAATGACATCCAACCTTCCATGGTCACCAAAACCTGTTTTTTGAATCTATGCTGCTATTTACTGTTTTAAATCTACACCACATACTTTAAGATCTAAACAACTTACGTGCATTATTGAGGGTCCAAGATTAGTTTTGTTCAAAAAAAAACTTCTCTCCTCCCTATGCATTTTTGGTGTAACCTAGCTTGATCTGTTTCAGTTAATCTGTTAATCACCATTAGCTCTCTTGTGTGTGTGTAATCCATTTTCAATAATATGCGATCCTTTTTTAGCTTTTGATGCATTTTTATATATCCTGTTATCATTTTAGCTATTAGTTTAAATGTATGTTAGTGTTATTTATCTTTCTAAAGACATTGCCTACAGTTATATCCTTTTTTACTTACTGTGCAGATTATCCTCAAATTTGGTTATCTGTGGTTACTTTGCCACCCTATTTCATGGTTAATCAAGAGTTTACTATATCTGTAATGTTTCGGGGGAAACAACTTGTAAATTAGGAAAAAATAATTCATGAATAAGTTAGATTATATGTACATATTTCAATGCATGACAATGTGAAGAGTTAAATGAAAAATGATGAAATAAGCTTTCCGCTACCATGTAATTAAATTGAAAAACCAGCGTAAATAAAACAAATTCCCAAGAAAATATAGCATATAGCTATTTCAAGGTTCCATTGTAGCCTTGAAATATCTATATGTTGGATTTTCAATTTGATTATTAAGTGAAGAGTTCATTGAAAAATGCAATTTCTTGTACTTTTCAAAATGATCTAGGCTAGCATAGTGATTCACAACTGGTGATCCGGCAGACCAATGCTAGTCTGCATAAAAATTTGACCTGTCCTCAAAGATTTTGGGTCATTCAAATGAAAAAAAAAAAATCCTTACAGAAAAAAAAGAAAGAAAACACCATCATAATAATCCTATATCACATTTTTACGTAAATTTTGTGATTATTTTTAGTAGTTTTCTAAGATTTTTCAGCAATGCTTATTACTTATGTATAATTGTATTACGATAATTACTGAGCTTATTCTTAAAATTTAAATATTTTTTGTGACAGTTCTTTAACAACAAATAAAGTTTTATTTTTGTATGTTTGTTAATTCGTTTATTATTTTATTTTATTATTCTTTTTTGTAAAAAAAAAAAGAAAAGAAAAACCTGTCAGCCAATAGCAATTTTTTTCTTCTACTAAAAAGGAGCAAAATCGGGTGGGGGGGGGGGGGGGGGGGGGGGACCTTACCGGTTTCGAAAGAATTGTTTTTGATGGTTCCAGAATTTTTTTTTTTTTTAAAAAAAGTCACTAGTCCGTGAGTTTTTTTAAAAAGCTAAGCTCTTGCCAGTTCGCATGTCAAAAAAAGTTGAAAAATGCACACGGGTTGAAACAAGGGCAACTAACACAAGTGAATTGAAGCAAGTTTTATCAAGTTTTCTTAGTAGTATCTTAAGCCATACATTATTATTAAAATAATGATCTTCATTGCTATATTCTGTAGATGATACCATATCGAGAAAGCAAGCTTACATTTTTGTTTAAAACATTTTTGGAAGGAGAAGGGAAAATACGTATGGTGGTATGTGTTAACCCTGCTGCTGATAACTTTGAAGAAACAACAGTAAGTACAAATTCAATTTCATTTTTCACACTAGGGATTTTAAGTACAGTATACTCTCAGTATCACAAAGTCGAAGGGACAGTAAAAAAAGTTCAAGATATAGAGTTTTTGAAATAGCAAGGTCATAATTATAGTAAAATAATATTCTAAAAATTGGTCACGATGATTGAAAATCAGTGGAAACATGAAATGAAAGTTTAAAAAAAGTCTTAATACAATAACAAAAATTTTAATTTTTTAAATGAGCCAAAAATAATAGAGAAAAAAGATTAAAAAAGAACAATCCAGTAAAGTAGCAAAATGTAGTTATTTACCATGACTTAACTCATCAAAGATTGGGATTCCAAGTTGCAGAACCATTTCAAAGGAATTTAGAGTGCCCCGGAACCGGAACAAAAGAAGTTGGACAAAGGATTGCACCCTTCCCTCTCTCCTTTCATTTTCAGCGGAAGTTTAAACTCGAAGTATGGCTCAAGATGCTAAGTTGAAAAAAAAAGGGGGATTTTTTTGTTCATCTCCCCTTTTAACGGAGGTGGAAATAGTCAAAAAGTCTTACAAAATGGCATGAGAAGAGGGCTAAAAGTTTTAGGTAGGTTTTTTGGGCTTCTCGGGACTTAAATTTTCTGACACTCCCCAGCTCTAGAATGAAAATGGCAGTAGATAATAGTCTTCAAATCATTCCTAACCTCTGACAGAAATTATGAAAGGTGTGAGAAATTTTTGGAAACATTCTTTGAGTTGCTTCAAGAGAATAGACTGGTTTTTTCGGAGAAACCATAATCGACTTCAAAAAATATTCGACATAATCAAGATTTTGATTAAATTAAAAACTGTTTGACAAATGAATGAAAGAGAACATTAATAAATGCGCAAAATCAAGGGAAAAAATAATTTTTCGTCATATCAAGGTTTTCAAGATATCGAGAGTATACTGTATTTATTAAGTGTTATGATGCATTTTATTTTGACTTGAATGTTTAGTTTTCTGTATTTGGTTTTTAACTTTTGAAAAAGAAAAAAAAAATGCTCCGTTTATTTTTAACTTGGAAAAAAGCATGCACACAAATTTGGTGCAAAAAAATTTCTGTGATCAGGAATGAAAATTCTCAGTTTTTCTGCAAATTTCTACTTTTTTGGGATTTTTTGCCTGAATTCTGCTTTAATTACAGATTTTACCTGTTTTCGACTGTATTTTTTATTTTAATCCGAATTCTGCTTTTATAATTTTACCTGATTTATTTGTTATTTTTATCAATATTCTACAAGTTTATGATTAAGATTGCAAGTGTCACAGAAGCAGAATACCCTGTATAAAGAAAAAGGCTACTTCTACAGCACATAAATAGTGTATATTTATTTATTTAACTTTCTTGTTATTTTTCGTATTACGGTGGAGTCGGACCTTACGCAAGTGATGCATTCCAAGACCTCTCGCTCAGGTTAAAAATTGAAATTGAATAGATATATACAACTTTTTAAAATGCATACACAATCTTAATATATAAAAATCTTCTGTGCGGATGTTTGTCACCATAAGGCTTTCAAACGGCTGGACCGATTTTGATCAAATTTTTTGTGTGTAATTAAGTTATGGCAAGCATGGTTTTGAAGCACGATAGATCGAATCGGAAATGTTTCTGTTAATTAATTAGTTTAAACATTGGATGGTTATATCTCCCAAATTATTAATATTTATTTTAACCTATTGTTGAGCGAGAACTGAAAGTCGACTCTGCTTTTTGCAGTGACATTTCCTACTGTGATATGTCAACTGAGAGTAGGTAAAACGTAGAGAGAGAGAGAGTGAAGCTTTCATTTCTCTTTTGAAAGCAATGATTTTAGGGCTAGTGATATATTTTAAAGTAAAGTACTGGAAGAAATCGGGTTTCTTTCACTAAGTTCATTCAAAACGCGTATTTTTCGTCGTAGTTAAACCATGTGACCAAATCGGTGCTTTAATTTTTCCTAACCAAATGATCAGAAAGTGCCATATATAACAGCATTTGTTTCTCGGTTCAAATCCATCTGAGTTTCGGCACCAATGGCAAGATTACTTTAAGGATTATCAAACTAATCAGTACATTATTAAAGGAAAAGATGGTGGAATTGGAAGACGAAACAAATTTAATTTTCGTCCAGATAAATTACAACAGAGTAGTTCTGTACACCCTGTCAAATAATCAGGGGTCTAAAAGATCAGTGCAGTGGAAGATTTTTATCTTTGGTGGAAAGAACAAATTAGGCAAATATATAAAGTTTTGTTCAAAAGATGGGACCGCTAATAAGTCGGGAGTTCGCTTCACTCACTGATTGGCTGGATTACAGGAATGAGGTGGCTTGGCGACATTGGCCATAAACAACAGAGTTGCATGATTATTTGTTTGCTACTGTTAATGTTATTTATTGTGTTTTTTGTTTATTTGGTGAAATATTTTAAATTGCAAAGAAATGTTTTTGGTTTTTAAAAACTGTTTAGTCATTTTAGTTGAAGAATGTGTTTAATTTACACCAGGAGGGGGGGGGAGTGATTTTTCGCTTATTCAGGGAACTGTTTTTGCATTTATCATTTTTTAAAATGATATTGAACTTGTAGTGTCTCTGACCCCTCCTCCCCCTCCCCCTTCAGTTTTTTAAAAAAATGTTTTATGTAAATATGAAATTCATATAATTTTCAGAAATAACTTAGTTTTATTTTTGTGATGCAACAAAAGTTTGGAAGACAAACTATGAACTGCAAATCCATTTTTTACAAAATTTGTTCTAGAAGAGCTGTTACTAACCTGTTTTTCCTTGCAAATCCCTTCCGAAATCCGTACGAATTTGGGAACCCTTTGTGTACTAAGTACTAGTTGATAAGCTCCCCCCCCCCCCTGTTCCCCCATACACATACAGTGAAATTTGCGAGTTTTTTTTTTTTTTTTTTTTTTTTTTTTTTTTTTTTTTTGAGAAACAAAAATAATTGTAAAACGTAGAAGTGCAAACATTCCTACAAGCTAAAATTATAAAGCCTGAAAATACTACAAAACAAATTCAACTGACCAAACCCAGTGAAAATTCTTGGAGTTTTTGCCCACTTTGAACAAATTCTTAATGAGATGGTCAATTCAACAAAGAATTTCAAAGTTTGGCTCAAATGTCTTGTCTGACAGTTTCTCTCTTATATTAGGTCTCCTATATTAGGTTAGGTTATATTAATTTCCTTCTGCATTTTTCTCTATATGCTGAAATTCATTTTTCCTATGGAAACCCATGGTCTCAGATTAACTAAATGACATTTTTTCTTCAGTAAAATTAAAAACATTTTCTTGGAAAAGACTGCAAATCTAGTTGTTTGATAAGGATACACTGTGTATATTAATTGTTTGAATGCTGAAGAATTTACTTTTCCCTATGCTAAAAAGGTGGAATAAAACATGTAGTTATTTTTTATTTTATTTTATTTTTGAAAAACAATAGAAATGTCTACAATTAACTCTAATTATTACCTACAAAAATATTTGTACACTCTCTTATTAAGAGAGTTTTTCTGCACAAATTTCATGAGTTCCTTTTTTATATAGGCCGAAAATTTTCGTTTTTTAATTCAGTGAATTTTTTTGCAGCGTACTTAACTACAGCAAAAAATAGCGCTATTGCACTTACTTTGTGTTGGCAAAAGCCATTTATTTTGGTTCCTGGAGAGATTCATAAAAAGCTAGAGTGTATTTTAATTGTTTAAAACTTACTTGTTCTCTCAAACTATCCTGGAAATACATTCCTGTTTTAAATGTTGTTGAAAGACCTGCGTGCGTAAACCCCGAGCGTATTGAAATCCCCAAGTGACTAAACACCCAACAAGTCAATCACACGTTTTGCCCATCGGCGGACGTGAAGTCAGGCCTCAAGAGTTGAGGATCTTTCTGCTGAAAGCAGTCAAAAAAGATAATTTAAAATAGCAACAGTTAAAAGGATTAACTGCGAGTTGCTTTCAGATGCAACAGATGTAAATTTTGATGACGTCACGTCATTGCTAGGGGGTAACTGAGATGGTTTAAATAGAAAGTAAATCAATCAATCGTTCTCTTATGATTTGGTTCCATTCTGCAGACTGTGTGTTTTAATTTGAGCATGTGTGCTCAATAGATTGATTTATCCACGTGGAAGTTTTGAGATATGTAGTAACAAGATTCAATAGCCTGCTAAAAGTGCAGGATGTACTAAAACAGCGCCCTACAAGTAACGAAAGTTTTTTTTAGGAATATAAAAGAGTTGATGTTTCTTTTAAGTATTAGGCCTAACAGGGCCGGAAGGTTTGTCTGGCATATACCCAATTACGGAGCCGGTCGGACTGGATTGAATCCACTATATGGCGAGGCAGCCTCTGCTAGTGGAAGGTTCCTGTTTTGCTTGAAGCTAGGCAAATAATTTCCTGTGCTGCCTCTACTGTGGCATGGGTGTGCCTGGGATTGATTGACCATGGATTTTGGTCTGCCGTTCACGAGTGGACGTTTTCAACTCGTCTGAACATCCGACAGATGGATGTTGCCTTCGTTGTTATGTGTGCCAAGTTTAAAGTATGGACTTCCAGTGGTATGAACTTTTTAAATAGTTTTCTGGACAGCTACCATCGTAGTGGCATGGAGTAGGGTAAATTTTAAAAAAATATTAGGAACGTTTTAGAACTGTTGATTGTTTTTTTTTTCAGTAACTGAATCTTGTGATATTTCTCTGTGATATTTGTTTGTTTTGGGGGGGGGGGGGTATTATTATATTTGAATTGTCAATAGAGGATGTACTTTTTATAAATGTTTGATTGTTTTTACCTATTTACATTTTACACATGTTATGAATAAAATGTTATTTAAATTGAAATTCAGTTTCCATTGCTTCATTTCTTCCGAACTTACCATTCCACACCCGTTGGTCTACCTGAAGGCCAACACTTTGTCACATGCACTTTCGGTGAAGCACAAGAGAAGCGAGATAGCTCTTCGTCGCACGCAAATGGTAAAGAAATAAAAATAGAAAATTAAGTAAAGATGTTTTAAACACTCTTATATGCTCCATATAATGTTTCCATCAAGTTCAATCAAATTTTTGAATGTGCAAAAGACGAATGAATAAATGGTGAATAAAAAACGCTTAACCTTGAGAGTTCATCTCAAACAAACATGTTAATTTCCCACCATTACAGAATTATTTTCGCAACCCTTTTTGTACCTCTCGAAAACCTCTCAAAAACGATAATGGATTAAGATGATGAATGGTATTATGCAGTTGATCAGATTTTGTTTAGGGCCGTCCTTGCACATTAGGCAGTTTGTGAAAAGAAGAAAAAGAAACAAAGAATGGCCAATTGAACTTCTGCATTTTGAATAGATTGTCTTGCTGCATGAATCTTCTTCAACATGAAGGATGCTATTTTTGATACACATGCAAAACTTCTGTCACTGGACGTGTCCGTGGTTGCAGGTGGTGATATCTCCCACTTTGAGAGTATTAATGTAGCTTCCGGGAAAGCAAGTTCCTTTCAATCAATAAAGCGGATTTTTTTTCCTGTTCAGTCACCTTAAAAATTTCACTTTAAATGGTCAAGCATTTTATCTGTAGAGGAAAAGCACAATGATTTAATTGTCAAGGAGGAAATTGACATTTTAAAATGCCTTGACAAATGACCCATGCTGAATCAAAGAAAGGCTGCAGCACAGCTAAATATTTCTCAGGCGTTAACTTTGTAAGTTCTAAGGAATCGTGATGAGATTAAAAACAAAGCGAAGCTAAATGAAAATTTAAATAACAAGCAAAACTGTGATGAAAAAGATAGTGAAGTTGAATCTGCTTTGAAACTGTGGTTTGAGAATAAATGCAGGAGTAAACGGGCATATTTTATTTTACCTATTACTATGCTTTTAAAAATTGCATTTTCATTTTCCCTTATATGACTGAGCTATTTCCATTCTGCTAATTTAGTAATTGAGTCATTGTAGTCTAGTTGTTTAGTTGAGTCATAGTAATTTTAATTTGCGGTTTCAAAAAGAAAATCTTCTTAATTGGGAAAAAAAAGATTATTATTTTGTGTTTCTTGGATTCTTTTTGGTTATTGTTACCAGTCAGTTTTTATCAAATTTTATTTGTTCCAACGTGTTCACATTTAGCGCCGTCTACTGTATTATGCTATAGAGTGGTAAAATGTTACAAGTAATATTATTTTTCTAGATTCATTAAAGTGCCTTTTCCTAATTAATTACCATAAGTGTTTTCACTTTCATAGCATGTTATGAAGTTTGCAGAAATGACACAAGATGTTTTGATTTCAAGACCAACTCCTGTGTCAACTCCAACTGCCATAACTCTGAAACAAGGTAGAGGTAATTTATACAAAGAAGCTGTACGAAGGGCTCAGGAGCAAGGAGGTAGGATGTATTTTACTGTCATACTGTATCAAAAGATGCCTTTCCTCTTTTTTTTTTTTTTTTTGCATCGAAGTCATCTCGCTGTCTTGGGTTCTAATGAAATTTTTAAATTAGAATAAAGCTCAGACATGCACGTAGAAATATATGTATATATATATATATATATATATATATTGAAAATATGGCTTTGTAACTGTTTTTTTCAACTTAACACAGATTTCATACAGGTCATGGAAATCCTGGAAAGTCATGGGGAAAAAATAAAGGAATTTCAGACCTGGAAAAGTCATGGAAAATTAATATGTTTATTAAAAGGAAGTAGTAAGGAAGTAACAGTAGCTAAAAGAGCATTAAAAACCTTGAGTGATTTAAAAGTAGTGCTTAAAAAGGTAATTAATACTGGAAAATTGAATGACCCCAAAAATAAATCCGAGTTTTGGAATCCTGTTGCATTCGCTTCTGTAACTGCTGTCCACCGTTTTTTGTAATGCGATTTTACTACTGGGATATCACTAATTCGTAATTCACAATTATTCACCATCTGAGTTCAAATCAACTACTCGTAAAAAAAATCATTATTAAATTTATCAGGGCTTATCTTAATTTGTTGAAGGCTTAAGAAAATCAATATTTTTGTCAGGGGATAGAACATTGAAACAGGAGAATTTCTTGCTTGGCTAGCTGGAAGGCTTGCAAAACTGATCCCCCCCTCCCCCTCATGTGGCCGGCTGAAATATCTGGTTTAGATAAATGAATTTTCTAAAAAACATGGTTAGATGCACTGTTGACACCTAAGGGTAAATTCATTATTCAAAACTTTAATGACTCATGCAAATTTTTCTGCCCTATTTATTAGACATTTAAGCATCAGTATATTGCATTCTCTATATATTTACTTCACTTAAATTTATATGTCAAAGATAAATAAGAACAGTTTATAAATAGTTTCTATACTGTGCACTGACATTTTTTCAAGCACAAGTAAACGCTTCATTGAGGTAGTGGCATTCACGTAAAAGTTTTGCTAAATGCCTATTTTCGAAAATTGGAGAGTTTGACCTTATATAGTACTATTCTCTTCGTGCAACAGGGTCATAAATTTTTTTATGAAGTCATGAAAAAGTCACGGAAATTTTTTATCCGAAGTGAGTATGAACCCAGTTTTCATGGCCTAGAATGTTTTCTGTTTGAGCTGGGGGGCTGTCACTTTGTATCATTTTTTATGGCCTTTCAAAAATATGGATCATTTTCTCCTAAACAAACTATTTTAGGTAGGGTAATGGCACCAATAACAGACAATCTTAAGTTTGGATTTAAATAATAAGAATTTTAGGCGGGTAAAACTGTTGCTGTGACCCATGAATACAGGACAACCATCTAGTGTTATCAAAGTGAATTTTATGAGCCAGTTGGTATTTACAAGACAGTGGTGGAAGGTTATGAACAGCCACCACGAGACCAGTGGTGTTTCAAGTTCATTTGAAATTAATAATGCTTTAGATCTAAAAGTAAAGAACTTTTGCACATTTTCAAGAGAAAAGTTGTATTCTGTCCATTACTCATCCTTTCCTCATCCTATCTGTTTCTGGGTGTCATCAGAATTGTCTGTGTCTGTTACTGGGGGTCGGACTTTTTTTCGAAATCAAGCACATAAAAATAAAATTGACTAATTCAGGGGATCCAAAAGGAGTTAAACATTAGAAAGTTGAACTACATTAAAATGCTTAGAAAATTGAGTTAACCTGAGAGCGATGTCTTACGCATGTCTGTTACTGATGCCGTTAACCTCATGTATGTTTTGAAACGTATATTTTGGTTTTTTTCTTTCGAAATTCAGTTTTATTCTGTTTAATTTTTCGTAAGGTTTTTCTTATTATTATTGCTTCAATTTGTATGATAATTGCATAAAATAACACTTTTGGATTTAAAATGGCATTCGGATTTAAGTTTTTAAAAAAAGTATAAACTCCATTTCAAATTCAAGCAATAATTAAAAGTTAATTTCTGAAATAAAGTTTCACAAATTTGAAGATTTTTTGTACTGGTTATTCTGTGCCTTACATCTGCCTAGAAATGACCACAGGAGAATTGACGAAGAAGAGTTTAATTTTTTGTTTACATAACTATGTACAGAAAAATTAAAACAAGAGTTAATTGTTTGTTTAGTTATCATTACCTAATTAAAGTAACATAATGAACAGAGATAAAGTAATGGTATTCAATAAAAATACTCACCAAAATTTAACTTAAGATCACCAAGCTATACAGTCGACTCCCGCTACAACGCGATCCAACATACACGAAATGGCTATAACATGATTATTTCACCAGTAAAGAATTTTAGACCTAACGCAGATTCCTCGCTCTCAACACGAAACTTTTCTGAAGGGGTAGTGGTGCGTAAGTATCGACTTTGTTATTGGTTACTAAACACTTTTTTTTCGTGAATGGACCTTCATCCCTTTAACATCACTGAGAGTGGAAGTTCCCACACTGTACTAGTCTGAACATCGCTTACACAAATAACTCTACTGCACATTTTCCATTTTTTTTTCCATTCTAAATGCGAAAGTTGATGAAATTTAATGACATCTAAGAGCACTGTTTCATCTAAAGTTTGTGAATATAGAAAAAAAGAGAAAGTTTCTGACAATTAAAGAAAAGCTAAAGCTTCTCAAAAATCTGAAACTCAACTAAAAAGTGCGTCAAAGGTAGCACGACAACTAAGGTATGAGTGAATCTTCCATATGTATAATTAACAGTCAAGAAAAAGAAATCCGTCGACCTTAACCGAGTTGTGCCAAAGTAAAATGCAAAAATTATGAAAATGGAAGTTGCTCTTGTTTTGTGAATGAAAGAAACCAGGAAGTATTTCAAAATTTGAGATCACGCAGCATAAATCATCATCATCCTCACTTTTTTAAGTTACAAATATCATTACAGGATCTACTGTAGAGTACAACTAAAGTGCATTTGTTTTTCTTACTATATACTGTACTGGTTTATTTTATGTCTTTCTTTCCCATGATCATTGATTTTGTGCATCATAGTAGTATTTTATATTGAATAAAAAGTTTTTTTTTTCTAATTTAAAATACAATTTTTTTTTTTTTTTTTTTTTTTTTGTAAGAAACAGTACTGTATAGTTAAGAAATGGTATTTAATAGTTTGAGGTGGTGTTTACAAGTATCTAAAATAATTGGATATGTTTATAAAAGTGTTTACACATACCCTTTTCCACAACGCGAAATTTTGACTTACGCAAGGGGTCTTGGAACGCATCCTTCGCGGAAGTCGGGACTTGACTGTACTTAACAATATTTTTTTCTACTAAAAGAACAAACCAAGTTTATTTCTTCGAGTCCATTATTTAAAGATGAAATTATGGAGTAGTATTACTGTCGCAAGATGTGACAATCATTATTTCAATTCTATTGCAGGAACAAAAACAAAAAGGAAGAATGTTTTTGTTATTTATGTTTTCAGTAAAATACAGGCTTAAAAAACTTTTTTTTTTTAGTTTGCAACATAATAGTTAATCGGTTAAACAACAGTTTTCTTTCAAATATATTTTTTAATTATTTCAATGAATAATAAGGATTTTGTTATAATTAGATCATTATACTAAGATCAAAATCCGTGATTTTCACAATTTTCATCATTCATTCATTTTCATGTTCATTTTGTCACAATTTTCATCTTTACACAAGTTAATTTTTCATTTTTGTGGATGACAAGAACTTTAATTTAGAGCCCGTGCTAAAAATTTAAAGGAAGTCCGTTGAATTAAAAAAAAATGACGCCCTCTTCCCCCCTTGATGTGAAATCATCATTTTTCTTTAATTAAAATGCGTACACACCTTTTTAAAAAACCTATTAAAGTTTCTTTAGAATTTAAAACTATTTGCCAAAACATTAAAATTAGATTTACAGTTGCTTTAAAACTCTTTAGCTAGTGAAGCTGTTAATTCTGTAATTTAAAATGTTTCGCCAAATAAACAGAAATTACATCAAATAGTATCCTTCCAATGAAAATTATTCCGCAACTCTATTGTTTTTGCCAAACTCGCCCAGCAACCACTCCTCCCTGACCTAGTTGTTAGTGTGCAAAG
Organism: Uloborus diversus; assembly: GCF_026930045.1. Taxonomy (NCBI): domain Eukaryota; kingdom Metazoa; phylum Arthropoda; class Arachnida; order Araneae; family Uloboridae; genus Uloborus; species Uloborus diversus. Next base: position 87,075,155 of record NC_072738.1, read on the forward strand.
CTAACTCCGATTAATTAGCTGTCCCATCCGTCTTAACAAAAAAAAAAAAAAAAAATCCCGTGGGACATTCGAAAACATCTTCAAAAAAAAAAAAAGTCTTATATTTCATTCTGTTAAAAACAAATCAGAAGTTTCTTAAGAATTCAAAACATTAGATCACATTTACGGTTGCTTAAAAACAATAATCCTAGACTGGATTTCTCAACACCTAACGCACCTAGTGACCACGCTACCGGACACCAGTCCTTTTGCGAGTGAAGCGGATGCTTATACTTTGGCAATAATAAATGTTTCGCCAAACAAACAAAAAATTTATAAAATCACATTAACAGTGGTTTTTTAATGTAAATAATCCCGCAAATCTATTGTTTATCGCCAAACTCGCAAAGGGACCGCGCTACAGTAATCCACAGTAACCCACCCAATTAGAGAGCGAAGCAAACTCTGGCCAATAAGCGACGTCCTTTCTAACAAAAACGTTTGAACAAAAATTCTCCTGGAGAAAAACAACATGCTTAAACAACACAGTACACCTAGGACAGGAAATCCCGTACCCTGTATGAGAAAGAATTAATCTATACAAAATCTATGGTTCCCTCCTCCATCTATCCCTCCAGAATAAAAAAAATCAACCCCCTCCCTCACTTCTGATGTCAAATAATCAATAATCACATTGTTCAACTAAAATGTGTAACAACCTTTGAAAACCTAAATGCAATCCTTTGAAATTTAAAATAATTTACCAAATAAACAAAAATTACATCAAAATTACATTTGCAGTAGCTTTATAATGTAAAATAATTTCACAACTCCATAATTTATCGCCAAATTCGCCAAGCGACTTTCTAATCAAAAAGAAAATCAATTAACATAGGCACAATGAATTTAAAATAAAGTAATAACAGCAATATATTCATAAGCAACCAAGGCAACATTTCCCATAATGTTTAAAAAAAAATGGAAATTCTGGAAAATGGACCTAATGTTATAGTTGAAAACTATCTGGAAAGTACCTAGTATTACAGCTTCTTCTCGAAAGATAAGCCTTGAAAATTGGCTCAATTAGAATCACTTATATCTCCTGTTCTAATTAAGTGAAAGAGATGGAACAAACATCATCTTGTTCGGGAAGGAAAACCCTTTCCAACGATATATAATGTTATGGGATGGAGGGATTTTTCATCCCCTATTTAGGCGAAATTTAACTTAATTAGTTAATTAGAAAAAAAACTAATTTGAAGTTTAGAATTTCGGCTTTGAGGTGCACGGGCCCGGGGTACGTTCGAAGTTTCAAGCCTGTAGGTGGGTATGAGGTCTTCTGGCCATCGGTACAAACAAACAAACACCGTCACCTTTATATATATAGATGATCAAATGCTTGAGTGGTTAATTTCAAATTTCTCATAATGCGCATTTCAAATAATGTATAATATTGAAATGAGTGAAACTGATCATAATGAATTCATGTTAAGATAATTCATGTAATAAAGCACACAGTTGATATAAGTGCATAATGTAACACGTTTTAAGTGCTAGGAGAACAATCATGTAAGTCATCGTATTAACTATGTTTGGTTTTTGTATTATGGGGTCAAGTAAGTTGTGACAAAAGTGTTTTATTGCATGTAGTCTTCGCATTTTTATTACCTTATTTTCAATTCCTGGGGAAAAAAGAATGCATATGCCTTACAACAGTGGCATACCCAGAAATTAACTTTCATGTACCAGGGGTCTGGCCAGAGGATATTTGGGTCCGTTAACGGACCCTTCACAAAAATCCGATCAACCAAAACGGACCTTTCACAAAATCCCTATCAAACAAAACGGACCTTTCACAAAATTCCGATCAACCAAAACGGACCCTTCACAAAATTCTGATAAACAAGATCGGATCTTTCACAAATTGTTTTCTGAAGGAGCAATTCTGAAAGCAAAGTAACGCATATTAAACCGATAATTTTTGGAACCTTTCTTAAAGTCAAATTAGAGGGATCAGCTTATACAAAATCTGCTAATTTTGCAAAGAAAAAAAAATCGGCACTCTTGTGATGCTCCTGCAAGCGATAAATTGCTACTGCCAAATAAATATAATGCTTGTTGTTTGCTTCTTGGAAAGAAATTAACAGCTGAAAATAAGTTTGGTATTAAATAATTTTGTTTGTTTTATCACAGCTAATTAGCAGCGGTGTTGTTGTAAACTTTTCTGAAAAGGGGTTAGTAAGCACTTTTCTCCCTACTCATAATTTAATAACAATAATAATATATATCAGCGAAATGAACTTAGAATTGCAAAAGGATAGTAAGGGTGAGGAAAAAATATGATCGCTTCAGATAGGGTTACCAACTTCAAAATTACTACCACTTAGCGTCTGGTGTTAAACCTTTATAATGACTTGATTAGAAAATATTCTCATCATTTTAATAGCTTGTCAATATTTGCGTTTTTACAGTGTAATGCGATGATTAACTGTTATTTTGGCAGAAAATTATATGAGTTTGATTTTTCGATGCTAGCAAGGATGATTAACTTTAAATAAACTCTTTTACTTACCTATTTTTTCTTTAGATGTCTACATTTTGAAAAATGCAATCTTTTAACATCCGATATGAGAATCATATTTTATTCTTTTTTCAAGAAACTTCGAGTTATTAGGATGCAAATAAATGAAAAGTCTCTTTATTTTTGTTAGAACGCTCATTTCAAGTTTTTAAAGCAAAATTCCATTTTCTTTTATGACTCAAAAATTAAAATGCTGAATCAATGGTTTAGTTTTATTTTTGCTTTAGCTGTGTCCACAGATATTAATGATATGTTTATCATAGGACTCTAAAATGCAATTTAAAAATAATTTTATCAAAAATATTTCTTTTACAAGCCGTTTTTATACCTTTGATGCCTTCACTTTGAGAATTGCGATCTCTTTGCATCCGCTATGGGATTCCGATTTTTTGAATTTTTGATGTTTAGTACGCTTTGTTAAGAAGTAAACAAATAAAATCTATTTTTATTTTTGTTAAAATCACGGAATTTATAAGTTTTAAACGAAATTCTGTGCAATTTTAAGAGTGTCCTGGGTCAAAAAGTTAAATGCTGAACCCCCTCGTCTGAATTTTATTTATTATTATTTTTTTTTGTTACAATTATTTTAAATGCTGTACAGAAATATTTCTAGTATAATTTAACATAATGTAGAATGGTAGATAAATATTTCTACTTGAGTTAGCGATGCCGCCCCCCCCCCCCCCGCTAAATACTAGAAAAACACCCCAGAATGATATTCTCAACATAGAAGAGGAAAAGTCTCTACTTTAAGTTTAAATGATGTAGTTTGTGCCTGCTCTAAATTCTAAAATTTCGATTTAACAAAAAAAAATTTTTTTTTTTTTTTTTTTTTTGAGAAATTATTTTATTTTTCACAAAAATAATTCACTTTTCACAAAATTATTTTATTTTTCACAAAAAACGGACCCTGTGAAAAATCCTGGACAGACCCCTGTGTACATCATCTTTGTCATAAAACAAGCAAAAAGTATCATGCATGTTTATAAATGTAAAGTTATTAATATCTAAAATCCTAGTAGTCTGTTAAAAAAAATTTAAAAAAAGAAAAAAAAATCTAGACTTTTTGCTTTTTTAAAAAAACTTTTGCTTTTTTTGTTACACTTGTGTTTGTTGGTTATTTAATTCTAACATTGTAATTGATTTTGTTGTTTGATTAAGCTAATGGATAAAATCATGCATTTTCAGTGTCGGTAATGGAAGTTCTTGCACCTGCTGTATACAGTCTAGGACCTGACTTCCCCCAGCTTGTGGTAAGCCTATCTTAAGTTTTTAATTAGGCTTTGCATTTTCGCTATTAATAGCTAAATTTCAGAATATTTATCACAAGAGAAGGGCAAACTCGGGAGGGTTAAAGGATCAACCGACCCCCCTATGTGACAAGAATCTTATAATGAAGATTTTTAAATTCCAATTTCTTAGATCTGAAAAAAAAAAGTACATGGAATCAATGTGAACGTTTTTTTTTTTTTTTCTTGGTTCTGTATGGTTTCTTCTCAGGTCATAATTCAATGGATTGATTGGGTTAGTTTCCCGGGCTATTGCTATTTTAAGTTTTTTTTTTTTTTTTTTTCATTTTCCATCTCTAATGCGCTAAATGTTTTCTCAGAACACTCTTCATCCTCAAAACACATTAGACCAGGGCAGAAGCGCTCAAAAACAGCAAAAAGTGAAATAAATTAAATACAGGATTCTGACACTGTGAAAGGGTATTAAATCTTGTATAAATAAAGGGAAAACTTCGTGCTTAAGCGAATTCGTTGGGTAAGGGTGAAGGGGGTGGATTTTAGGAGTTGAAAAAAAGTCTTTTTTTTTCATTTATGGCAAAACTATTGGTTTTATCAAAAAAAGTTAAAAGTAAAAGTTGTAGATAATAAAAAACCTAAACTTTTTACATTTATATTTATTTAAAAAAATTCGAACTTCATTTAAAAAATTAAAATAACCGATTTTTCGGTTTTTGATTTTTTTCTATTACAAAAATAGTTTAAAGTGCATGAAATTTGGTGGAAAGTTTGCTTGTAGGGTCTAAAATAAACAGGAATTTTTTTGAAAAAAAAATTATTTTTTTAATTTAATTTTAATTTTTAATCAAAAAACATACCTAATATTCAATCAAATTTTTCTACGTTAAAACCTTAGTTAATTCAACTTTAGAAGTGGTCTTTTTATTCGTTAAAACGTCAACTTTCATATGGTTAAAGAAAAAAAAATTTTCTGTGGAAACATTATTCGAAAAATGGAAAAAACTAAAAAAAGTCCTTTTTCGATTTTTATTTTTTCATTATTTTTTTATATTTCAGGGTGGCGACAGATCAGGGAGATCAGAGAAAAGTCAGGGAACTTTATTAATCAGGGAAAAGTCAGGGAAATATCAGGGAATTTTGAAAAAATAACAAAAATTCAGGAAAAATTGATTTTATGAAGAAAAAAAAAATTTTTTTTTGCTTTGCAAAATTAAGTACTCTAATTATTCCCTATGCATTTTCCACCAATTATCTGTTCAAAAAAGAAAAAGTAAAATTAATGAGGTGCGATTATACACTGCAGCATATTTGTGCATCTTTTTTCCTCAATGTCAAAGTATTGAATCTTACTTATTAACCACAGGATGAACTTCCTAAGATTGCTTCTGTGTCTGTTAGGTTGTTTATTTTACCTAGCTTGAAATTTCCTTTTACACTTTCAATGCTACGTAAAATAAACAACCATACAGCAAGGAGGAAGCCTTCATTAATGCCTTAGCTCCTTTACCTTTATTCCATTGTCTCAAAGTAATTTGTGTACTGTAATCACGATTTCATTAAGAAATCTTTGGTTTTTGAATTAATACTATAAAAGCTTAAAAGTTTTTACTTCTTTGGGGTTTTAATTTAATTGCTAAAGTTAAACTTTCAATTAAAAAAAACTTTGTTTTTTGCCGTTATACAATTTGCTGTCACCGCAGATTATAAAGGTTTTCTTTTCTTCAGACTTAAGTGATTCTTTAATTTTATACTTAAGTTGTATTCGTCTTTTGTATATTTTGAAATTAACTAATTGTTTTTTTTTCTTGTATTTCAAAGTTGTTTGCTACAAAAGCAATCTAAGATTTTTTTTTACGTTACATACTGAAATCATTTGAAATAGAGTTAACTTGTGTACTTAAGTATATATCTTCATTTTTTTACTGTTAAAAAGCTGTATTTATTAATTAAAACCTATGTTCTTGATTAGAGAAAAGCTCCCTTTGAATGGATGTTGAATGGTTTCATCTGTTTTGCATAAATATGTCAATTAGTTATATAAGAATAACTACATTACTTCTATTCTTTCACTATTACTTGTTATTCTTGCAACAGTTATTGTACTGTTTGAAAACTTAGTTCAAAATAATTTCAATTTTTTTTTTTAGTTCTATCATAAATACATATACGTTTTTAAGAGTAACTTTAATAGTTTCTTAAAATTCTTATGCTAAGTAGTTTCTGGAAGTAAAATTTTTTTTTTTAATTTTCTATAATCTTTCCATGTAGAAAAATTTAATATACTGTTTTGTAGGGGGTTTTCCACAAAAAAATTGACTTGATATGTTTTTTTAAAACCATTTTATTAAAAAAGTAGCATCTTATTAAAATACATCTTTAGTTCAGCAACTTTACCCAATTTAAAACGTTTAAAATACTGCATTTTATACAATCATGCAATGGATTTACAGTAGAGCAAAGAAAGAAAACCATTATTATTGGTAACGTAAATCAGGGAAATTTGGTGAACTTAATCAGGGAAATCAGGGAAAAGTCAGGGAACTTTTTTTCACAGCTCCTGTCGCCACCCTGTATTTTCTTTTGCAAATCATAGGGTATGTCAATATACAATACACAATTAAACATTCTGCAAAGTATTAAGGATTAGTACAATATATATTTTGATGTCTAATTTTCAGTACAAATTTGTTTATTCAAAAAATAAATTATTCATAATAATTGATAAATATACAAAAAATGAATATTATAAATTATTTTGAAAGACAAATTAAGCATAAAACATTAGAAATTAATAAATATCGTCCAAATATTATCGTTCCATACATTACAAAATTAATATCACTGTTGCTAAGTTAAAAAAAATATATGAATTAATATTTATCCTTCTTTTTAATGGATTATCTTTTTCAAAAGTTTCATCTTCACCTTCAATATTATTGTCAGTTTCTTCGAGATCACCAGCTTCTTCATTTGCTTCCTATTCATTTACTTCCTCTTCCTGCACTTCCTCTTGCTGTATATTGCTCACTGCTATATCTTCTATTAATTCTGATTCGAAATCCTCAAAAGACTTTTTCTAGATTATTGCAGTGATCGTGACAATTTAAGCACAGATTTGTACATTTCAGTTCGTGTTTCTTGCAGCCTCAATTACCTTTGTCGCAAAGGTCGTTGCAACTGCAAGAAATTGATTGCTATAGTTTCACTGGAATTCAACATCAGACAATTTTAGAACTATGTCATTCTGATGGTTTTTCCAGCCCCAGTCAGTTGCTGTTAGTTTGTTACTGAGTCAAATTTGCAATTGATAGTAAGATCGGTAGCAATGCTGCTTTCCTGGGTCTTCCATTGGTGGCAATTTTTTCAATGAAAAAGATTTTTGTATGATACCCTCTTCATATTCTAAAAATCTGAATTTATTTATCGAATCATGTGTTTTTTTGGATTTGTATAAACTTCCTAATTAACTCTGAGCCATTTTTTACAATAATTCTCTTATCAGCATTTTTTTCATAAAAAATTTCCATTAAGGACAACAAATCATCATTGGCTAATAAATTTTTAACAATCATCCTTTTTCCTTTAAAAAAGCTTCAAACTTGAAACAGAACTGTAAAACAAATCTTTGATTTTGCCTGATTCGGGTTTAAAAAAATAAATAACTAAATTATCCAAATTAAGTTGATACAAAAGAACTAAAAGATCAATATCTTGGCCAATAACAACTAAAAAATAATAATGAAAAAATGAAAATCAAAAAAGGACATGTTTTAGTTTTTTCCATTTTTCAAATAATTTTTCCACAGATACATTTTTTTTTTCCTTTCACCATATGAAAGTTGACTTTTCATCGAATAAAAAGACCTCTCTTAAAGTTGAATTAACTAAGGTTTTAACATAGAAAAATTTGATTGAATATTAAGTCTGTTTTTCACTTAAAATATAAAATAAAATCAAAAAATTAATTTTTTTTTTCAAAAAATTTCTGTTTATTTAAGACCCTAAAAGCCACTTTCCAAAAAAAAATTTCATGTAATTCAAACTATTTTTGTAATAGAAAAAAATCATTTTTTTTTTCATTTTTCTCTGTGAAGTTCGCATTTTTTAAAATAAGTTTAAATGTAAAAGCTTAGGTTTTTTTTATTATCTATAATTTTTACATTTATTTATTTATTTATTTTGATAAAACCAATAGTTTTGCCGTAAATAAAAAAAAAAAAACTTTTTTCAACCCCTAAAATCCACCTCCTTCACCCTTACCCAACAAATTCGCTTAAGCACGAATTTTTCCCATCGTTTGTACAAGATTTAAGACCCTTTCATGGTATCAGAATTCTGTATAATTTTTTTGTGATTTTAAGTTATCTGCTCTGGTCTACATGTCATGTGTGCTTTATCAAGCTATTTTATAGCTGTTATCTCATATCCTCAAAGCTGTTGCGTAAGATGACCCTGAATAAAGAAAATTGACTTTTGATGTACATTTGTGAGAATATGATCCATGGTGCAGGCTGTGCCAATGAAAAATTAATGGAGGGAGGATTTTAAAGAGTTTTGATTTTATTAGGGGTGAGTCTTCGTAGCAACCGAGGGAGTGTGAAATTATAATTGGGAGCGGAGGGCATCCATACTTTCCTGTTTGTTTTTACGTAGTAGGCATAACGCTGACTATTGAAACTTAACCTCCTTACAAAAATTTCTGGATCCCCCCATTTCCTCAGAAAGTGCAATATATGTGCACTAAAGAGCCAAAAGTACCTGGATGCTTCAGTTTTTAGTTAATAATCAGTTGACAAGTCACTTTTAGCTTTCAGCTCAAATGCAAAATACAGTAAAATCCCTCTAATGCGGACACTAACGGGACAAATTTTTTTGTCCGCAATATAGTAAGGGATAGGGGTTTAATAATGTTATTTGAATTGGAACTGGGGAATTAAAAATTTTCCGCATAAGAGGGGTGTCCACCTTTGAGAGGTGTCCATTAGGAGGGGTTTCACTATAGTAGTAAATTCTATAAGAAAGGCTAAATTTTTAATGTGCCAATTTTCCTACATTTATTACATTACCGAGATTAACATAAGAGGCATTTTTATCTATAAGGTTATCAACTGCTCCATATTTTGCAGAGTTTTTCTGCAATAACAAATTACAAAGAAGTTATTTTGATTCTCATTTCTCTCCAAAATGCTTGAGAATTTTAAAGCAATTATGTTAATACTTCCAGTAGTTTTTTACACCCTTGGGAAATTAAGTGGTAAATGTTTGTCTTGAGACAGTTCAGGCATGTGTTCCTCATTGTGGAGGTTGATGAACACAGTACAGTGGACGCCAATTAATTGAGTCAGCCGGTTCGATGAATCAAATAATCAAAGCAGAACAAAATCCAGCTTTATTGAATTAGCTGCTTTATTGAATCGGCCGCTTTATGGAATCAAAACGTGGATCCTTTTACAAAAGGTTGTTTCTTGAAATTTGATTGCTTACAGCTTTGATTGCTACAGGAGCATTTCTATGTCATTAGAGCTGTCAGAATCTGTTTTTAACTCATTTGAACAGTTAAAAAACTGATAGACTGATATTACACAAAGATTTTAGTAATAAGGACATTAATAATTTATTTTTTTAACTATGAGCTAAACTAGAAACATAAAGTGTTTCAGAAAAACTTCTGAATCTGAAGCAGGCAAATCTCTACTCATATCTTAAAGTGAATTAGTTTCTAGCCAATGTTAGTTATTCTTTGTACTAAATATTTAAAAAGAAAAATATTAGTTTTTTACTAAAAAATATTATTTTTATGATCTTAATATGCAAAAGCATAAATGCTCTTTATTAGTGTTGCTATTGCATCTTGCATGTTTGAACACGACCTCTAAGAGCAACCAACTTCCATCAATGACCACTTTCTTTGGGAATGGAGTGGTCCCTGGAGAGAAATTTCCATTCACAGTAGACCCTTGTTTTACGTGGAGGTTATGTTCCGCAGAAATGCCGTGTAAATTAAAGCTTAGTAGTAGTATTAAAATCAGGGTTCGTATGCTCCTCCAATACTCCTTCATTTAGGAAAATTTTTTGACGGGCTCTTCAAACTCCTTCATTTTGGTTTTAACTCCTGTTTTTTAATTCAAGACTACGTAATCTTCCTCTATGACAATCATTTTAAATGCTTTGATCACCAACTGTTAACTTTGTCACGAGAGAAAGGGGGGGGGGAAGCAGCTTTGCTCACGGTCGCAGTTGAGAAAGAAAAATAAACATTGAATGTGGGGAAACATACTATGATATTCAATCAAGTTCATTCTTGAACTCATGTTGGCCGAAAATTTATTTTGTCTCATTTTGATGCCCTCAAAAGTGTCCTCAGCTTGCCAGGCTGTTGTCTTCTCTATGTTTTGTATGTATCTATAATCTTATAGGCTTATTTTTTCACATTTTATGATTATTGCTTTTCCCCCCACCGTTCTCAGCAACGAAAGTCAGTTGATCTAGATATTATTTAAATATTTTAAAATACATAAATAGATGTACTAAAAAGTGGTTGTGTTAAAAAAAAAACAATCTTTTCGTAAGTAGCAGTTTTGACATGGTAAAAATAGTCATCCACACTAGTGATATCATGCCTTGAGAGGGTGACAATAGCAAAGGCGCCCATATAGGGGGCAAGGGGGAACTTGAGCCCCCCCCCCCCTTTGAAATGAGAGCTTCCTTGCTTTTAGTGCTTTTTTCATTGCAAAAATGCATTTAAAAAATTTTTTCCACCCATTAATGAATAAGTTATTGAAAATATCAAATTTTAATATCTCTAATCTGTACTGAAATCAGTTTCCATGGGTTAAATATTCTGCTAAACCATGGGGAAAATTTTTGAGCCCCCCCCCCCTTAAAATTTTAGATATGGGTGCCCTTGGACAATAGTGATATCACAGTCATCACATAATATATTATTTTAGAACTGGACTTGCACGTTCTATATTTTGCCACACCCACTCAAAAAGTATAATTCAATTGCATATAAGTTCGTTTCAACCACTCATACAAAATCATTATTAAACTTGTCAGAGTTTATCTTAATTTGTTGAAGGCTTTGGAAAATAAAGTTTTAATCGGGCGATATAACAAAGAAGTAGGAAATTCTAAAACTTAAAAAAAAAAAGGATTTACTGAAAAACGAAGCTTTACTTCTATGAACGAAAATACTGTCAAGCTAAATAGATTATTAGATACACTGTTGGCACCAAAGGGCAGTACTTTTATAAAGTAAATTTATTTTTGAAAACTTTGTAATGAATCATTCATTCTTTGTCCAATTTATTAATATTCTGCCCCATTTATTACTAAAGTAAAACCTGTCTAAGTAGACTACTTTTTTCAGGCACGGAATTTGCCCTTATCATATAAATCAACCTCTGTAAGTTGACCACTAAAGTAGTGCACCGCAGGTGGTTAGCTTACACAGGTTTCACAGTATTGTGCTCTGTTTATTAAATATTTATTAATTTAAACATCTATATATTGCATTCACTATTTTTACCTTACTCAAATTAAAAAGAAAAATAAGAATAGTTATTAGTTTTTGTACTATGCGCTGATGTTTTTTTAGTCACAAGTAAATGTTTTGATAAGGTAGTGGCATTCACATAATAGCTTTGCCAATACCCATTGCAGAAAATTGGCAAATAGTACTGTTCTTTTTGTGTAACAAGGTCATGAAAATTTTTATGAAGTCATGAAAAAGTCTTGGAAAGTCATGGAATTTTTTCATCCAAATAGAGTATGAACCCTGTCAAATATGTTGATAAAAAGTGTGATATTTATGGACAGCTTAAACTTTTTACTCCTTCATTTTATTTCTGAAATTGAGTATAAACCCTGTCTATAGATGAAAAAATACTTCATTCTAATAATAGATTAGCATACTCTCAATACCACGAAGTTTCCAAGGTGACAAGGTTATATCAGGCTCATAGTCCTCCTATATTTCCTATATTTTCACAATTTGTCAGATATTATCCTATAATTCCTATATTTTCTCACTAACTCCTATATTTTCTTCATTAGATGTTAAATTCTACCCAAAAATGCGAAAACTTTTGATCAATTTTTCTTCTTCTTTCTCTCCTGCGCTGTGCATTCTTACATTTTTAATGCTGGCATTTGTACTAAATTTCTGTTTGATTATTCTTATGAAATGTACAAAATAGGTGGTTTTACTTACAACTTTAAACTTGTGTTCAATTAATTCCTTTTCTTTCAATGAGTTTACTTTGTAATTTTAATAGTATAACATGTTAACTTTAAGTGTACTGCTGTAAAGGTTTTGACAGCTTTTAATTTTGTCACATATAATCTTACATGTAGTTGAAATGACCGGCTGTACGTTTGTTTTCGAAAATGGTACGTACAGATTTTGGTACTAATTCAAATTTGGGTGCTTCAAATTTTTCAAAGCTTGTAGCTCGCTGAAAAATGTAACTATCTCAGTGAAAAAAGTGTCATTTTATAGGATTTTGTCTGCTTTTTTCAAATGTGTACTTTTTTTCTATGTAGATTTTCCGAAGATTTCAGAATTCGTTCTTCTCAGAAATTTGTTTTTTTTTTTTTTTTTGGCTTAATTTATTTTATCTACTATGTTAGGGTTACAAATTGGAGAGGATAATAGATGGATCTATGCTCCACTTATGCTTTCTAACACCCCCTTTCGTTTCGCAGATTAGGTAAAATTCACCCTTGATTCATGTGTGTGCATATAAATACAAACATTAACTGTAAGTTATGGATAATGCCGTTACAGTGAGCGGCAGGTATTTGAATCAGTCACTTTAATGAATTAATTCCTCAAAAGTGAAATGAAATCCAGTTTTAACATTAAAAAATTGCAGAATATTTGAGTCAAACTTGCCGCTTAAATGAATCAAGCCTATGAGACTGACCATTTCCCAAAAACGTGATGCATTAGCGCAGTCTTTTTTTCTTTGCATTCGTTTAGAAAAATTAGTTTCTTTTTCTGTAAATAGTGAAACAATTGGGGAGGCAGAGTGTAGCACACTTTTTGTAATGATTTTCTCATGATATGTCCAACAAAACCAGTGAGATGAGAGAAACATGAAGTTGAATGGACTTTTCAACTTTTCATCGTTAGTGTTAGCATTGAAGCAATGAGGTGCCAATATTGAGAACTATGGGTAGATTTATGACATTGAAAAAAGAATGTCAAATTAATTATTACCTAGTTTTAGCAATCAATAAGAGATGTATTTTCCGAAGTACGTAAGCTAAAATCTGAATTTTAAATAATCAGAGAATGGATCATTTGGCGGTACACTTCTTATGATATCTCGTTTGACTGAAAATTTAATAAAGTTCTCGGAAATTGTATGGTGAATTCCACATTTAAAAAAAAAAGGAAAGAAAAAAAAACACGCACAAACAATTTTGCTTAATTGAATCAAAGTTGTCTTAAACGAGCAGGATTAATATAAGTAACCATGGGTACAAAAATTCATTTGCTCTCACTTCTGTGACTGTTTTCATTGCTATGACTTCATGAATTCTGGAATTGTATTGATACTGGCTCTCTGTTTTTTATTTTTTTTTAAGGCTCCAAACATACTAGATGCTATACGTTTTTGAAATTCCTATTGTTTTTCTATCAAACTCCTATATTTTTCCTTTTAAATTCCTATGTATTTTGCTACCAAACTCCTATATATTTTGCTATCTAACTCCTATATTTTTGTTGTTAAACTCCTATATATTTCTTCTCACTTGCTATGAGCCCTGTTATATTCATAATAAAATCGATAGTTAAAAACAAGTGGAAACATGTAATGAAAGTTGAAAAAAGTCTTAATACGATAACAAAAATTTTAATTTTTAAAATGAGCCAAGAATAATAGAGAGTTAAGAATAAAAAATAACCCTGATGTGAAGTGACAAAATGCAGTGATTTACCAAGTTGCAAAATGGTTTATAACTGAGTTTCAAGCCCTCTGGGGACACAAGAAGTTGGACAAAGGATTGCACCTTCCCTGTGTCTCTAAAGAGGTTTTTTGTTTAATGTGTACTTTTACCTGATACCTATGCACAATGTGTATAAAGAAAACATGAATTAACTTAGTGTTGATAAGAAGGAGCTGGTTATGATATTCTTTTGGCAGCAGTTAATTATTGTTCTTTGTAGCTCTTTGAGGTGCATTAACGCTTCAATGATCACTTGTGTTACTTCCACAACAGGATCTTCCTTCTCATACAAATCAGAAAGATCATTTGCTATCGTCAAAGAATGACTCTAAATTTTCAATGTGAAAGCTTTTGGCTGTGTGTCATCAATGTTGGTATTCTCATCGGTTTCGTTCTCTTTTGTCTCTTCTAAAAGCTCTTCTTCCAGTGAAGAAGAGCTTGGAATTGTGCAACTTTAATAACTTGACTTCCAGCTCTGAAACCAGTCGCAAAAAATGTCTCCAGTGGCCCAAATTTGCTTATTAGCATAGTAAAAAGCAGTTTATTGCGTGTTAACTTCAATCTCGACAGTTTAGATTTTGAAAGAGTGATTTTTTTTTTCAGATGGGCAATGCCGCATCCGGGTAAAAAAAGAAACTTATCCACGTAAAATAAAATGTGTCAAATCTTAAACCCATATAATCAAATCTGCATAAAATGAAGGTCTACTGTATCTCCAGTGCTTTAAGAGTTATCTTGTCAAATAAAAGGTCAATACGACAACTTTACACATGAATGAGTTAGATGCGAGATAGAAAATCATAAAGAATGTTCATTCAAAACAAGACTTTCTCTTGTCTGCTGATTTAACTGCAAAAATAATTTCAGTAAATTAATGATTTTATTATTTTGACATTTAGATACAATCTTTTGAAGATGAATCAGTTTACATAAATTTAATAGAGTTTCTCCTTGCAAGAGCTACTCGAAGAAACATGTTTGTTCAGGACTTGCATAGGAGACGTAAGTTATCTCCCTTTTTGTCTCTTATCATAGATTATAAACACATCTTGCTATGTTTTTTATTACTGAAAGCTAAGCACTGTTTTTCATTTCCCAAAACAGAAGATGACTTTAGAAAAAATTTTGATTGCTATTGATAAAGAAAATGTTCAGCTCAAACAGGTATCTACATTTCTTTTCTTTCTTTTTTTTTATCTGTTGTATGGAAGTTCTAAATTTGTTTTTAAAGGTTTCAAGTCTTTCTCAGTTATGTCAGCCTCATGCTGGTATGTTGTAAAACACTTTCAATAAAATAATTTTTGATTTAACACTAGAAAAACTGAAATGGCTATATACATAGAGAGCTGGAAGGTGTCATTGTGACCCCTTTAACATTTTGTGTGCTTTTTTTTTTTTTTTTTGAGTGAGGTAATATGTCTAAATGAAATGAGTTAATATGTCCTCTAATGAAATAAAAATAGAATTTATAATCTTTTTCATATTTCAAAACGTAAAATTTGAAAAAACACCAGTGATTAAAATTTAATCATAATCTTGCTGAAAATTTGAGAAAGCAGGCTGTCTGCACACCAAGAAAGTCATGGATTTTGACTATGATTGATAATGGTAGTAGAAAATTATGATTTTCATCAAAAAAATGTTGAAAAAATTATGGAAAATTGCACCTGGTCATGGATTTTGAATTCAAGAACATACATACTTATCGAATTCTACAGGTTAGGTGCCAAATTTACGAATCTTAGTCATTTCTTATGCTTTTACGAGGCAGTCCCAATTTTTCATGCATTTCGAAATCCGATTACTTCCGCTTCTATACCACTCTCTTGTTTTTCTTTACTATGTGATTCTACCATTTGGACACTTAAAATTATGTGTTTAGCATTATTGTTAAACCTTCTTATATGCCTAGTTGTGTAATTTAGGACTTGTAGACTACTCATTTTGCCACTCTCATTTGACTCGAAAATTTTAAGCCAGTTGCACCCAGGTTGATTCAGGAGCCTCATATCATTGTTTTTCAGCAGCGTTTTAATAAAGATTTTAGAGAATAAAATTCTTCTAAAGAATTAATCATGGATTTTTAAAAGGTCGATAAAATACAGAAATTGTGGAATTTTCATGGTAAATTTGAAAAAGTCTGAAAATGTTGTAAAAATCACAAATTTAGGAACTTTTTCAATATTTGTAGCCTATTCTAAAACTTTGGTGACAATATACCTGGTAATGTTTTTTAAGTTAATTATCAAACACTTTTATTTAATACAGGGATGAGATTTTTCCGCCTTTCTCTGTTGACTTCTTTCTCTGTTGACTTTTAAAACCACCCTCCTTTTTTGCCATTTTCAGTCCACATTTTTCTTAAAAGTCTGAAGATATTCCGATTTTTCTTAATTTTCGATCCCTGTTTTCTTATTCTTTCTATCCCCCCCCCCCCCCGTCAAATCTTTATTCTCCACAATATCAGCTGAAAACTTATGTTTGAGTAGCATGCCAACAACGTCAAATATGTGCTCTGCCGAAAACATCACGCCTTGTTTGAGATTGCAATCTTTTTGCATCCTGAAAATATTTCAATCCCTTTTGATTTTGGAAAGTTTTTTACCATATGCTTCCTTATATCTGCTTATTTTTTTTTTAAATTGAAATAATATTTTTCTTTCTTAAATTTATTTTAGAAAAAATGCAAAGGTCAATCAAAAAAATGTGGTTTGGCTCCCATTGTGTCGGATTTTAATGAAACTTGGCATGGTTACTTTTTTAAATGTATTTAAGAAAGTGTATAGAATATTTATGATGAATCTCAAATGGTTCAGGCTTTACATCCAGTTAAAATTTTTTGGATTTCATGATCTTTATGATTAAATGAGGCAAATGCAAGTTGTTCTTTTAATCCTGAAATATTATTATGGAGTTTTTAAAATCAAATTTTGAGTTTCAATGCAAAGAAAAAGGATTTGTTTTTTTTTTTTAATTCTTGCTCTGAAAAATATGTTCTACCACATAAGGAAAAATTCTGATTTTTCACCCTGTTGTAATTTTTTACTTTACAAACAAACTTAATTTTAAAACTTACATTCTCATTTTCAACACTATTAATTCTAATAAGTTTCATTAAAAAGATAATTTGCTCAAAAAAAAAAAAAGACATTGAGTGAAAATTTATGTAGAAATAAAAAAACTTGCAAAAAATGGTGCAATGCAGCAAATTTGTACAAATAGGATGTTAGTAACAAATGAAAAGCCTAATAACAAAACCACAGTTAAATATATTGCCAAAAAGAGATTCAAGTTCTTTGCTTTCAATTGTCCCCTACTCCAATTTATAACAACTTTAATATACAGTAGAGTCTCAAAATCCGAGGTAATTGGGGTTCGCCCCAGCTCGGATTACTGAAAACTCGTATTATCTGAAAATTTCTTTGGACTACCTAAGGACTTGCACTCTTTAATTCCTTACGCTATGAAAAGGAAATATTGTTGTCTCCTCCAAAAATGTATCTCACAAATACCAACATAAATGTATGTTTTTATTAACCCTAAACGAATTTTGATGTCTACACGTTCTTTTGTGCAAAGTTGCAGGCAACCAAAAACTACCCTGTTTTCGTCCTCAAATAAGTATTGACGAGTTTTGTCATGACATTTGTTTTTATGCGTGAGCGTACATATGTACCTAACCAAGTTATTTTTTGTATCAACCAATTTCCTACTTTCTCCAAGGCTTACTTAATCCATCGCTAAGTCAAAGAATATTTCATGTCGCTTGGCAAATGTTATTGACATAAACCTTTCAATTTCTTTTTATTACCATATTGTATATTGTTAGGAAAGTTCTACATTGCAAAATATTTAAATTTTCAGATAAAAACATATTTGTCTATAAAAAAAAGTGTACCTTAAAAATAATAACAAAGCACCTCGGATTAAGCGGAACCTCAGATTTTTGAGACTCGAATATTTGAGACTTTACTGTACAACTTAATTTCTAACTACAGCAATTCTCATTTTCCTGATCTCTTATACAACTGAAATTTCAGAAATGAATACTATGCTTTAAGAACAATGTGTGCTGTGTATTAATTGCTGCCTAATTATTTCAAACATAATCAATATGGGGAAATAATTGTTACCTTTGATACTGGTGTCATTTTTTTATTTTTGAATATCATGTCTTCCAGTGGTAATTTTGATGTTGTTTTGGACATCATCCCTTTTCCGCATGATTTTATGATTTTTTTTTTAATTTCCTCCTTTTTACTCTCCGACCACTCTCATCCCGGTAATACAGTAAAACCCCTCTGATGTGGACACTAGCGGGAGAAATTTTTTTGTCTACAATTGAACGGTGTCCACAGGACGGGTTCAATAATGTTATTGGAATCAGGCATTGGAATCAGGGAATTAAAAATTGTTTGCATAAGAGGGGTGTCCATTAGGAGGGGTTTCTAGTGTATTTTATTTTTTCTTATTTATTTATTGGAAGCTTAATTTTAATCATTACGAAATAATTCCTATTGAGATTTTTCACAAACTACTAGCTTTAAAAAAATAATAAGTTTTGAATTCATTATTTGTTTATAATATAAAATATTTATTTAAAGAAAATTAAAAAGAAATAAAAATGAAGCTTAAATGTTTTGCTGTTCGCCAGTAGTTTTACATCGTTATTACTGCATGTTTGAAGCTTCTTTTATTTCAAAAAAATTCAGAGAAAAAATTATAAATTCATTTGCATGGAAATTCTTATCAATATAAAAGTTTTGTTTGACTTATTGTAGTTCAAAAAATATTTTAAAAAATTTTTAGATTTATTAATGTGTGTCCTTTTGCTGCAAAATGATTAAGTTGAAACTCTGTAATTATTTTATGTGTATCACTAGTCGTTGTGGCATAAATTGTTTTTTAGTTATAAAAGTAGCTGAGAGCTAATTACATTTTACTTTAATTTGAATTTTTAGAAACATAGATCAGATGGTTGCAATTTAATTCTCACAAAATACTAATTTAGATATTCCGGTGAAAAATTAATGTTTTTTTCTGTAAAAATTGCATCTGTGAGTGATGAAAAGTTATGAACAGAAGTCATGGGAAGTCATGGATTTAAAAACACGAAATGCAGCAGATACCCTGAAAAAATTTATATGCATTTTCATGTTTACAACATTTTTATTTCTACTCTTATATTTTCATTCATTGTATACCTGAGAACATACAATTTTATACTTACTTACGAACAGTTTTTTTGTGTTAAATGATAAATTGTATTTTCAAATGTTTCCAAAATAAATTTTTTAGTTTAATTTTATTGACAGTTTGCTTGAATTAAATCTGATATGATTAATGATTCAAAATATCTGTTTTGACTTGGCATGTTTTTTATTGCTTTTACCCTTATGACAACATGAATTAAATAGTGATTACACCTAAAGTCACTTCAGATTCAAATTGTTTTGCAATGCAAAACATTTCAAATCCAAAAGTTTCTCAGAAATTGGAAATGTGACCAACTCAACCCAGTTAAAAAAATTTAAAACTCACATATGTGTTCAAAGAGAGATGCAGAGGCCATGAGGTTGAGAAGCTCTGCTCTAGAAAAATACTGTTAAGTTTTTGTAAAATTATCAAGTTACTATATTTTTTGCTTATTGAAGTTACAGAATGCCTCATATTAAAAACGTAAATCAAAAATAAACATTGCATTAGTTTTAAAATATATTGATATAGTTATAATTGAGCTGTAACTGAAATGAGTTACTTTGATAGTTCTTTTCATAACACTACTAACTCTTAAAGTATTTATGTAATTATTGGTAACTGTTTTAATGAAAAATATATATATTTTTAAATAACTTTTTTGTACTATCATATATTTATAAATTATTGCTAGTTTATATTTATATTAATAGAAATATTATGACAGATAAGCTGGGTTAAAATATTTGTGATGGGTCGAAGAAATCAATGACAAAATTTCAAAAAGTTGGAAAAACTTTTGTAAAATCTAGTTGGGACAAACCTAATTTGACAGCATTGTGAAGACTAGTCTTGCATAATACAGACGAATGCGGAAATGGTGTTCGAAGAAAATGTTTGACTCTGCAGAATTTTTTAAAATAATTTAAAAGAAGAAATTTTTTTAAAAAATCCCACACTGTATTTCTGTTTCATTCGAATCGTTTGCAAAATTAACCTAAACAATAATGATTTCTTCTTGAAATCGTGATCATAGTACACTAATTACTTAAAAACAAGGGAGTAAACTGTTGCAAATGGAGACTGCTACTACTATGTATGATTTTTTATTTTACACAGCCTGAATCACCTAAGAGAAAAATTGAAGCAAGTAAAATAACAACTTTACAGACTATGGAACAGTCTCGATTGCTGAATCCTGCTGTAAATTGAGTTTCATTGTGTCAGCGTTGAGAAAGAACGAAAAAAAAGCACAGATAATCTGCAGCAGCTTATAAACCACACTTCATTAATTTTAAACTTTTTTAACAGATAATAGCAGGAAAATACAGTTTTTTTTTTTTTTTTGCAGAAATTCTTAATTTTAAACAAATAGTTTTTGTTGATTTGTTTGCAAAATCAAATATCTTCATAAAATTTTCAAGTAAAAAGCAGGTAGCTCATGTTTTATCAGATCTACATGAACTTTTCCACTATAAAATGAAAATAATAATAATGATTATGTGATTGATATTGGGCAAAAAATAATGGTTAAGGCAGTTTTCTTCAGTTGGTGAAAAGTAACATGAACTATGTTATTGCAAAAAAAAAGTGATTTTAAAGTTTTTTTTGCCTTTTTCATATTTCAATATAAATTAAGGGTGAGTTAGGCAAAATAATTTTTTGCAGAAAATTTTGTTGTTGTTGTTGCAAATCTCCGGTGTTTAGCAGCGCTAAACCAGGTCTATGAAATTCGTCACTCTCAAAAAATCCAACACCAACATTGGATCCGCCAAAAGATCCAACCTTGAAAGTCCCAGACAATTCAGTATATGTTCGGGGGTGGCCTGATGGTCGGCACACTTCACACAGGTTGGAAAAGTCTTTTTTCCATTGCAATAAGTCAATGATTTTAGATGTCCACTAATGAGCCTAGTGATGGTCGTCTGATCTCGCCTACCACACTTGTGAGATAATGCACCTCCCGGGCACTTCGCCTGGTACCAATTATGGGTAGGAGGGACAGTCCAGGAGGACTTTGCATCTCTTTTAGCCTTAGAAAATAGCTCCAAGTAAGTCAAAGAATCAGGTGTACATAATGGCTCACCAGTCCCTTTTTTAGCCAAGATATCGGCCATCTTGTTACCGTGAACATCAACGTGAGATGGAATCCACTGAAAATGCACCTCTCGAAAAGAAGAAATATGCTCCAGTTTGTTAATAATAGAAACACCAGTACCATCACCCACTTTATGCCAATTAGATAGGTATTGGATGGAACTTCGGCTATCTGACAGAATCCCGGCTGAAGAGCCGGGATAAGACAAAATTGAACCGAGCCCCTCATCGATAGCAATAAGCTCGCTTCTAAACACTGAGCAACAGTCTGGATTTCTTCTACTTAATTTTGTTGCACACCCTTGGAATAAACTATAAACACCACTACCAGAGCAGTTACGTTCATCCTTACTACCATCCGTATACATTATAATAGAGTCCTCAGGGATGTTGTTTATCACTTCCAAAGCCAATTGTTTCAAATAAGCCGGTGCATCTGATTTCTTGTTCACCTGGAAAGGAAGATCCGTGTGGAAGTAGACTCTGTTTAAACCAATTGAGGGATTAATGCTCTGTTTCAAACTGTGCTGAATTACATTTTTTGGGATCAAGTTGTCTGAGTCAGCCAAGCTTAAAGGCTATTTTTCTTTAATCTTTTATTGTTGGTCCACCCCAACAAGAACTCAGACGTTCGATTCTGGGTCCCATAACTGGTGAGCTTTGAGAATATTTCACCAAATTAGTTTTTCTCCTAAGGCTGAGAGGTTGCAGATCGGCCTCATATAGTACTATCTCATTTGGGCAACTATTACGAAGTCCTGTAATAATACGAGCCGCACTAAGCTGTACCCTTTCAAGCTTTTGTAAGTTGGTGTTTGAGGCACAGCTGTAGACCGAGGCCTTCGAGATAGGAAGGCCATCCAACTAGCAAATGACGTCATCGTTTGTCGATCCACAATGATATTGGGAAGGGAGCACTTCGATTAATATTTTGGTTAAATAAAACTATTTGGTTTATTTATTATTGTCTTCTGTTATTCAAGTAGCATTACAAGTTCTACTTTTTCATTTGAAAACATAAAAAGGAACCGATAATCATACATTAAAAAATACACTGAGCTTAATTCATAGTCTTACAAAGTATTCAAATAACTAAACACGATTTTATTTTACAATCATGTTAAAACAAAGTGATAAATAAACACAGTTTTATTTTTCATTAGAAATTGTTTTTTAACTAATCGCATTTTAAGTACTCGTATATTGTATTGAAACATTAAGTCTTAAAAAGTATTCAAATAAATAAATCAACTTTCATTTTACAATTACATCAAAACAAAAAATAATATTACTATTGTATTTTGAATAAGAATTAAATGAAATTTAAAAAATAAATAAACATTTTTACTTAAGTAAACGGGAAACAGGACTGCAATATGTTTCAAAGACATAACATCAAATTAAAGTACATAATACCAGATTATTAATGTTAACTTAGCTGAGCAAATTTATGCTTTTAAAAAGACGTGAATGCTTGGGTGCCATCCCCAAAGTAGACGGTGCCCTACCCCCTTCAATTATGAAACCTTCAAAAAAAAAAAAAAAAAAAAAAACCAAAACATCTCCATCTCCCTTAAAATTTCAAGGGCACAGTTATTTATAACTATAGCCGTTGAAAAGCTATCATTACTATGAGACTATGATTCCGACCCCCCCCCCCCCCTTCGGTGTCTCGAAAAATTACACAGGAATTCAACTTGAAAAACGTTAATTAAAGAATGAATAATACATCATGAATACTGTATGTTGTATATCAAAAAATGTATTCAATATCTAAACAGCCTTTTTTTTTTTTGGAATTCGGCTACTTTCCCATTTTTAGCTTTTTCTGCTGCTAATGATTCTTGTGTGTGTGGGGGGGGGGTTTTAATTGTTCATCATTTTAGGCTTTTGAAAAATTATTTTAAAAAGCATTAATTGATGACAAAGTAATATTTTTCAAAAAACTTTTCATAGAATGACCATTTTAGCAACTTTCTTTAATACTTAAAACCTCATATATGTTAAATTTAGATCAACATTTTGCTAAGTATGCTCTTTTAGGAAATCAATGTGACAGTTTTGTGACAGGGGGAAGGGAGGGGATAACAAGAAGTGTGACATCACGCGTTGTTTATAACAATATGCTCATGTTGAACAGCGTTACATGTAACAAGGAGGAGGGGGGGGGGATTTGTTCAAAAGTTTGTAACATACTTTATAGACAGCCCTTTAATTCAATTTATGTTACAGTTTCAGAGTTCCTGAAAGCTTATTAACAGAAAACCCAAGGAGTTCAAAAAATATGTAGTTCAAGACATTTTGCCCTTTTTAAGCATAAACAAACAAGCATAGAGCATTTGGCAAAAACACGTTGTGTATCCACTGCTCAAAATTAATCTTTCGCAAGCCCAGAAATTATGAATACCGTTAACTTAACCACAATGTGTGCATAAATATCATAAAACCTAAAGACAACAGTGAAAAAAAAAACCATATATATATTTTTTAATTTACGCACAGAACCAGCTTGTTTGAATAACATTGCAGGGGCGTAGTTGGGGGGAAATGTTTAAGTATCGAACCCACGACCTCCGGCGTTCAAATCTAATCTTTTATCTCAGAACTACGGAAACCCATCAAGGAATGTTTTTTGATCAAAATAACACATGCTAGCGTATAAAACAATTTAATCGAAACCGAAAATATAAGATTAGTTCAGTTAAAAGCCTGTTTCAATAAACTTGTTTACATTTTTACTGAATATCAACACCAAGTTACGCTTCTGATAGCAACAAGTATATTCGCAGAAAATTTTGACATATGTATATTGTTAGTTTGGAAAATCCATTTCGAATAAATGCGTGTTCAAAGTTGAAAAAATAAAGAAATAAAAAGTTGCAAGTTAACCGTTTCAAATATTAAAGCAATATGCTGAAATTACAAATTACAGACAAAGATATCGGAAAGGAAACTGACAATTGTTTCTGTAATGGAGGAAAACTTAAGAAATCTTAACTGCATAAAATGTAAATTTGTTTATCTGAGAAAAGAGTACTTACCTCCGAACTTTAAAATTTAATCCATGAGGCGTCCAGCTTTTTGCTTTACATGCAGGTTGTTCGGCAGCGGAACTCGCTGACTCACTTTTCACTCAGCAGACACTTAAGACATATTATACATATATTTTTTAATTGCCTCTACATTCCGGTACGTGGGATGGAAGAGATAAATCCAACAGAATTGTATTCAAAAATGTGCATCCGAAGTTATATTTCCTATTTCATCTATATCAACCAGAGCAAGCAACACTACTGGTAAACTGCACTGTTTTTAAGTTTCGCGCCAAGTTCAAAGATCGACTACTGGTGGCGTAACGAAGCGGGGGGGAGGGGAGTTGTCTGGCCTGTTATCACGTGGGTCTCGTGTAGACTGGATAGCCGTATTCTAGAATAGGCCTTATTAGGGCCATGTAAGTAGTTCTGAGAGTTTTAGAGTCGGCACCCCAGTCGCGCCCTGAAATATATTTTAAGATCATTAAGCGTTTTTTGCTTTTTTGTATTAAGTCATCGATATGTCTATTGCAAGTAACTTCGCTGTCCAGAACAAAGCCCAAGTATTTAGGGTGCTTTTCCACTGCAAGCGGATGAGCATTCATATAGATTTTTGGCTGATAGTTAAAAAGTCTCCTATTTGTTGTAAAGAAACTAACTGTAGATTTGGAAGGGTTAAAACACAATTTGTGACCCTCTGCGAAACCACACACTTCATTGAGTGTAGAGTTGATGCAATGTTCCAATTTATTGATGTCAGGGCCAGAGTCCCATAGCACTAAATCGTCTGCGAACAACCCCACTTCGCATCTTTTCGAAACCTCCTTCTCAAGTCCAGCTATAAATAATGAGAATAGGGTTGGGCTCAGAACAGATCCCTGAGGAACACCTTGAGAAAGCCCAAAGCTCTCCGACAAAGTGTGAAAATTTTCCAGTTAGGATTTGTGTTTGCAGAAAGCTTTTCATTTTATCTAAGTCTAGTGAAGACCACGCAGATGCTAATCTCTTCATTACAATCCAGCCAGGGTATGTTTGCCCCTGCTAGATGAGGGAAATTATTTGTGAAACAGGCAGACTATTATACATGCAGTGATTCAAAATCTTCATTAGTTTGAATAATTGTTATTAAACAGTTTTAAACATCTTACATAAACAATATTGAAAGTGTATTTTTTCCTTTCACTACAGTTTTATTAATATTTAAATGAAAACTTATTTTGAATTTATTCACCATTAAACGTATCCTATATATCTTGAATAATCAAGTTTTGGTTTGTGTTTTAAATTCGAATTATCGCGAATTATTAATTTGTTTTTCATTTCTAAGGAGAAAGCTATTTTACAAATGGATTTAAATGCTAGAGAGCAGCAAGTGAGAAGTTTAGAAAGGAAATTATCCGCATCTGATCAATCAGTGGAACGACTGGAGAAAAAGTTATCTGATTTAGAAACAGAAAAAGAAAATGCCATAGCTGAAGTGAGTTTTTTTTCTCCCAAAAAATATGCACTAATTAGAAATTTTCTTTATAGTAGGGTGTGAATTATGTAGAAAACATTTTTAATCTTTTTTTTTTTTTTTTTGAAATGAGCAAAAATTAATGTAAGCAATTAAACTTTACAAACACTAATATTCACAGGCAGGAACATTTCCCATAAAATTTTGTTTTTGTTAAAAAAAGTTTCACCTACAAGGATTCCAAAAAAAAAAAAAAAAAACTTGTCCTATGCAGTTAATGTTTGCTATGCATTATTAAACACTTATTAAATTTTGGAATCATAAGTAAAGTACAAGTTAGCAAATGAACTAGTGAAAAAATAGTTTGTAACTTAAATACTTTTTTTATACAATGTCAAATTTTATTGTTTACCCCTGCCCGGAATATTCACACGATTAGTTCTGCAAAAGTGAGCAGCTTATGAGGATTTGTTGTTTTTGTAATTTAAAAGTCTCAGAATTGTAATTTTTCCTTTATTTTGCCTCTAAATCAGGTTGAGTAGGCAGTACAACATATATTGTTGTTTTATGGATGTTTGTGACTTTTTCACTTTTACCCAAAAGGCTCCACTTTGAGTCTGATTTGTTTGTTCTAAATTTGGCTATTTTCATTTGAAAATGCTTTTAAAAAGATCGAGGGATTTGTCCCTGCCTCTTTTTCCCAGTATTTTTGTGTGGAGCCCAGTGTAATTTGTTAATAGATAGTTGAAGCCGCAGAGTGGATAGAAAGATTCTTTAACGGGTATGGTTGCTTGAAAAAGCTTATTTTTCTTAATTTACTGGTATTCCTCTTACACTTTACCATTTTTATTACTGCAAATTCAGATCTTGGACATCAACAGTATGATCCGCTTTGTTTTCATTTGAAAGTGCCATTCCCTATTTTTACTCTACTTTTGTAAGTATAGGAAAGGGTTGAAAAAGTTACTCCTTTTAACAGTATTACTTCAAACGTGCATACATATGCAGATACCCATTTATCTGAGTTTTTAAAGGTCATAGATTATTTACTAGACATAAAAAGAAGCAGTTTGATGTCCATATCAAATTTTTTGAATACAAGCATCCTGCCCTTTAAGGAGGATTTTTGTGTCAAATGTTTTTAATGTAAGTAACTGTAATATTTTTAATTGTGACTCAAATTTTTAAGGATGATTTAAAGGACCCTTTTGCATTTGCAAAATACATTTTGTAAAGAAATATTAATTCTGTATTTTGTTCAAGTTGTCATGGAAAAGTGGTTTATTCTTTCGAATTTGTTAGAAAACATGAACCACCAACTTAAATAAAAAAAAACAAAATGAGGAAAAAAATTTAGGCCAATCGTATTTTAAGTGTTTCTGCAAAACTCCAGGACGTCTCAATGTTTGGTGTCTACGTGGAACACAGAGAAAAAGTTTGACTTACCCCAATGTAGTGGAGACACAATAAGCACAACTCATTTCGCATCACATGTGAAAATTTATTCCGATGATCATCACTTACTCGATGAATACCAAGATCCTAGGGAGCTCCCACAGAGTAATCAAAACATGGAAGGGAATATAAAAGATTAAAATGTGAAAAAATTAAGGTAAGTCAAGTTCAAAGTCCAGTCTATTGCAGGGAATCAGGTTGTCACAGCAGAGGGATGTGCATCGTACATGGGGAGGCTAAAAAAAGGCGCGGCTTGTTGTTGCAGCGAAAGAACTCATCGTAGAGACATCAGCGAGGAAGATGATGTAAAACCACATGGAGCTGGCCGCTATACCACGGCGATGACTGAGAAATCTCCATTACTTAGGAAGAAAATGGCGCAGCGGGAATCAGTACTAAATTCATGTCGACCGTGCGTACCGCTTTCACTATCCTGGTCTCACCAGCTACAGGTGCATCACCTGCCTTTTTGATCATATGCAATGATCATCGTGTAAAAAAAGAAAGGATTTTCATCCATGCATGATCGGAGCTACTTCCACGTGGACGCGAACATTTTTTCAATCTTTTTTAGAAAATCTTGATTAAATACAGGATCACATTCATAACTAAACTATCATTTTTTTAGAGAAACAGGGCTCTATGGCTCCTGTGCAATTATTTTACAATTTATATCCTTTTTTATGCCGATGCATCAAGATTTTGAATCGCCGTCATCGCCATCTCGAACGACCCTTCACAGGTCAAGCGTCCACGCTCCTCACTTCCCAACGCTCCGTCACGTATCACGGCTAGCACACGACTCATCACGAAAATTTTTCGAGAGATCCCCGCTAAAAACCCACGCGGTCGTGTGAAAAACAGATATCCATACGCAGCGTCACTTAGTGCAGCGAATGGGTATGCGGGAAAATGACATCACCTACTAGACCACGCCTACGGCCAATGAGCGAAAGAGGCGGAAGACAAAGCATCGCCGGAGGAAGAAGGGAAAACATGGCGGCCAAAAAACTCGGAAAAGACGCCATTAAATCAGAAAATGCGAACACATGAAATATAAACGCGAATCTTTGAAAATATATGTGATTACTATATCACACAAGTGACGCGAATTAAATATGCAGCTTACCTCCCTCTACTTCATTCTTTAAAATATTCAAAAGTAAATATTTATTTCTCCTTTTTCTGTTTAGCTAAATCACAAAGCAAAAACGCTGTCTGAACAAAGCAAAGAAGTTGAAAGAGTTAAGAATAAAATGCAGGAGAAGTTGGCTTCAGAAAAAGATCGGCTACGAAGAATAATGGTATGAAAAAGATTTTATTATTAGTTACAGGACTCGTTTTCTTCCTGCTTTACCTACTTTTTTTGCTTGTATCTTTTTCAGAAGACATTTAAATCTGTTGTTAAAGTATTACTTTGGTAAACTAAATTTATTGAAAAATGTGTTAAAAAATGTATTTATATTTCTGTTGTATGCTTACACTTTTGACTAGCTATTTTTTCTTACTAATTATTCAGTTTTGAGAATAATCATTAATTTGTGACTTTGTTGAGTAAGATTTATCCTTCATACAAAATAACATAAAGGTAAAGTGCAATTATACTACTGTTTTAAACTCCTGAAATCAAGTGTATGCAAAACAGGCTTTAATAAATTTAATGAAATAAAAGTTTTGAGGCCAAAAAGAGAACAAAAAAACAATGTTTTATAAATTTTACAAATATACAAACTTGGAAAAAAAAAATCATTTTCCAAAATGCCTACAAATTTCCTATGCTTTTGGGTTCCCTCAAAATTTGGACAAGCAAGCATTCCAATATAGTTATAAACTAGTAAATTAAATACGATCTCTTATGTAAATGAAGATCTTAAACAATGAAAATACAGAATCAGTAATTTGATCAGTAACTATCTCACTGCATGTGTACTACAATCTTCATTGAAATCAATCGAGTAATAAAATAAATGTTGCAGATGCTGTACATCAGAAATGGTTTCTTACAATGTTGCCTCTTTTCTGACCTAATATAGTGAATTCATTATGTAGTCAAAATGTAAAGAAGTATCCCTTTCTTCACAATGTAAAAAACATTTTTTATTGCCTAAAATATGACTGTAGTAAAATTTCGGTACAGATGTGATATACCCCCCCCCCCCTGGTGAGGATTGAATTTTTAGCTCATTTCGAAAATCGCCAACGTTGGCGATAAAACATTTACCGGTAGCCCTAGTAACCCTGCAGAATACACCTGGGAAGTACAGATGTGAACTAATTCTTTTCGCACGTGTGTCCGTGGAGGTAGGTGCACATATGTTCCGCTCTTAGGGGGATTTTAATTTGAAGTTGAATACTCTAAAATAAAGTTTCAATTTAAACTTTATTTTAGAGTATTCTTCTTATTGTTACTATTTTCTGTTAATTAAATTGTGCTTTATAATTTAAAATGAGTTCTGTTTGCAGTGTTATTGAAAAATATCAATTGAAATTTATGAATGAGTCATCTTTTAATTTTTCGTCAGGTTGTCCAACCTTTGGACGTACCGGAGTGCTAAACAGATTTTTTATTTACAAATTAATTGAAAATAAGGATGTTTTTTTAGAATTTTTGAGGGAAATTAGGTTAATTCAAAATGAAATGTTATGTTCTAGATGTAATTCCGTAATGAAAATTGAAGCAACAAAAAGATGTTCAAATGGGTTTGTGTTTGTTTGCAAAAAGGTTATTGGGGGGACAGTTTGTGGTAAAGAAACAACAATTAGGTGGGGTTCATGGTTCAGTTTAACTAAATTAAAATTAGAAGAGATATTTTTGTTGACATATGAAATAATAATAGGAACAAAGAGTGCAGATATTGAAAAGCAATATTTTTTTTCATCTCATACTTTAGCAGATTGGAGAAATTATATAAACGAAGAAATTTTAAATTATGTAGAATTAAAATCCGAAAAAATAGGGGAGGATGGGAAAATTATTGAAGTAGATGAATCAAAATTTGGAAAGCGTAAATATAATCGGGGTCACTCAGTTGAGGGACAATGGGTTTTTGGGAGGTTGAACGGGGTTCGGGTAGAATTTTTTTGGTTGCTGTTGCAGAATGGGGGAGGGAAACTTTATTTCAAGCCATAAAACAGTGGATATTGCCAGGAACTACAGTTTACTCAGATTGTTGGAGGACTTATGATACATCAGGGGAAGAGGGATACAATCATTTAACACAGTGGTTCCCAACCTTTTTTGGCCCATCGTCCCTTTAGGAAGTTTAATTCCACCTATCGCCCCCCTCCCCCCACACGTTCTTCCCTTAAAAACACAAATTAGATGGCGCTGATTTTAGTGAAGATTAATGTTACTGAACGCCTAATTTTAGTTTAAAGCTTCAAAAAGTGCATGATAAAGCAATAATTAGCTTTAAAACTGGATTTTTTATTCTTAACCCCTTCTCCCCCTAAAAAAAGAAAAAAAAAAACGTAATTTGAAGTGCTTTAACCAACGTCATTTACATACTTAGCAAAAATAAGAATAGTACATTTTTCAGTAACATGCTTTTTTTTTAAATTGAAATCCTGAAAAAATTGAAAATTTTAACTGTTAAGATTTGTTTTTTTTTTTTTTTACATTCTTAATGGCTGCGTTGTGCTTGATGGAACTCCGTTAGAGCTTTGATGTCTGGCTTTATATTAGTGAGATTTAACTGAGTTCCCCTTTGAGGCAGATGTCCAATATATTTCTTTGCTTCGTGAGAAGCTGCACTACCAGAGCTAAATCCTCGTTCAACTAAATATGTTGAGGGGAATGAAATGAGGAGCTGTTCAACTTTTTTCCAAAGTTGTGGGTAAGTACCCATAAGCTTCACCCAGGCAAGTTCGTAACCGTATTGCGTGAAAGTAATTTTTGATTCACAATCAAACTTCAAATCCATAAACTCTGTCTGCAAAGAGTTTTCCAGTTCATCCACATCTTCAAAACTAAATGGGTCTAAAATACAGTCAGGAATTTGTAAGTTGATCAAATCTGCAAACCTTGATTCCATGTTCTTTTTTAACTGATCAAGGTGATCAATAAAAATTAAATTTTTTCTTCAGGAAATTCATCATCCACGATTAAACTTTTTTTTAGAGTCTGAAACAGGATAAATTCTTTACGCCCAATATTTGCTTTGTGGATTTCGAATTTGGCAATGAATGCTGAAATTATGCTTTTGGCCTTGATGAGGTTCATCTTGTTTCCTTGAAGCTTAATGTTGACTTCGTTCATTTTTTCAAAAATATCTGTGAGATACGCAAGTTCCAATTTGCGCTGTTTCAAATTCTCACTTAAAGCAGGATCATGCAAATCGAGAAACTCAGCTACAGAGTCGAATAATTCAAAGAAACGGCGCAAACAGTTTCCTTTGGAAAGCCATCTCACAGACGTATGTAAAAGCAAGTGTTCAGAATGTTTCATCATTTTCATGGCAAAGCTCTCGAAACAAGCGATCATTGAGAGAATTAGCTTTGATCTTGTTAATAGCAGTAATGACTAATTGTAAGGTTTCATGTAAAGCACCACTCAATTTTTTTGCAGTCAAGTGTTGACGATGAATGACACAATGGATGGTAATCACTTCTGGCACTTCTTTTTTAAGGTGTGCAAGAAACCCAATAT
This sequence comes from Uloborus diversus, assembly GCF_026930045.1. NCBI lineage: Eukaryota > Metazoa > Arthropoda > Arachnida > Araneae > Uloboridae > Uloborus > Uloborus diversus. The sequence goes on from NC_072738.1 coordinate 87,106,806, forward strand.
GACGACCCGCCATGGCATGGGCACCATCTGATGCGCAAGCACTTATATTTGTCAGTGGAATTTCTTTTTCTTCAAAATAATCCTTCACCACTTTAAAAATCGATGATCCCTTTGTATCAGTAATCAAAGTTCTGGCGAACAACATTTCCTCAGTTATCTCTTTCAGCTCATTAATAAACCTTACGTAAGCTAATAAAATAGCTCTGTTATCTGTCACAGTTGATTCGTCAATCTGTAGTGCAAATTTACTTTGTTTCAAAACATTTATGAATTTGCACTCAACGTCAGCAGCCATTTCATCTATTCTCCTGGAAACTGTGTTGTTACTCAGGGGGAGAGATTGACTTATCTTTTTACTGGAGCCCTCACCAAGCAAAATTTCAACTATTTTTTTGGCAGCCGGTAGAATAAGAGATTCGCCAATCGTATGAGGCATACCACATTTTGCTATCAAAAGAGACACTTCGTAAGAAGCAAGAAGTCCTTTGTCAAGATCTGTTGCTTGTCTTCTAAGTAATTCACCCACCTTTGGCCGTTTATCCGCATTTGTTTTGAAGTCTTGAAAATAACTAAGAGGTTTATTTACTTTGTCACCATGTACTCTTGACAAATGCTCTTTCATTCGCAAGGGCTTCATCGCTTCATTTGCTAGAAAATGTTTTATCGCACAAAAGACAATGCGGAAACTGCACATTTTGCGGTGACGTGACAAAACCAAATTTTAAATACTGTGCTGAATATTGCCGGCACTTCTTTTTTGAATTCATATCGGACTTCCACACTACGAAACATGCACAATTAAACAGAAATTCACTAAATTAAATCAAAAAAATGGAAACTACGTAAGGAGGTTTATGCGCTGATTGCAAAATTCTGATAGAAAACTGGTAAGTAAATGCAAAAACCCATTACTACACATATCCATCCACTTTTCAGGCGTTAAATATATGCTGGCGCCAACAGTCAGACAGTCCTTACAAAAAATGTTTTCTTCCTCGTGAAAACGGCAATAAAATAAAAAGATAATTTTTGCTTTTGGGAATTTTTTTGTCCGAACAGATTTGATTGAGCTGTAAATCATACATGCCTTATTTTCTTTTATTTGACGTGCCATATGCTTGGTTCGGTATTACACAACATAGGTATTCTGAAAGATATTTCTGAATTGTGTACCGATTTATTTTAGTAAATATAGTTTTTGAAAAATGAAGAACTTCCCATTACCAGGTATCCAAATACGGTCGCCCCCTATCGCCCCCCAGAAATTTATCGCCCCCAGGTTGGGAATCACTGATTTAACAGTTAATCACAAATTGCATTTTGTTGATCCTGTTACTGGCTGCCACACAAACACTATTGAATCCACATGGAGGCACGTAAAAAGTAGTCTACCAGCATATAATAGAGCGGGGGATTTTCAGTGTTCTTTAGCGTATTATTTGTTTAAAAAGAATTGTGAGTATAAAAATGAGGACATGTTTATAAAATTTTTGGAAATAGTACGTGACGTTAATTGGGCAAAATATCAAATTAAGCAAAAATAAGGATTTTTTTTTCGTCAAAACTAACACAGTTTAATAATTTTACCGTAATAATAATAATAAAAAAGAGGATAATTTCCGTAAGAGCGGGACATATGTGCACGGCCTGATGCAGGGGTGGATGGAAAAGAATTCAAAAAGAGTAAGTGCACTTACTTTTAAGTATTGTGTTCTTAGATAGTTAGTTTTTGATATCTTTGTTATATGTATCGCGATGTTTATTGTTGTTTTAATGATTGTCTTCTTAAAGTATTTGTTGCTCAGTCCTGTTGGTGCCAAAAAAGCATCGCCAGGAACGATGTACGACATATCTTGTCATACATCGTTCTCTTGGCGACACTTTTTTGGCGCCAACAGGAAAATGTCGCCAAGGGTGGGGTATATTACATCAGTTCCAAAATTTCCTCCTTTATTAAACATTTCAAAAATAACATTCATACTGCCAAAATTTTGCTGAACTTATAAATATATATATGGCAAATGTCCTTTCTTCTTTCTTTACTGATTTTAAGATAATGGACTAGTTACGGTTTGTGTCACAAATGATTGACAAGTGCCAAGTTGGTTCGCACTGCATCTTTAATTAAAAGATAGAAAAATTACGCACTTGAGAAAATGTAAGTCTTTGGCTTGTGTTGAGTGGTTAAGCAACCATGCGTAACTCTAGATTTTCCCATAATTAATATGCAACAAAAGAGAAGTGAAAATCTTGCTTTACAAGGATTGTCTATAGACTAAATATGGAAGTTTTAGACTCTACTTCTTGGTGGAATTCTCATCTTTCCAAAAAAATTGAAATGCCCCACCCTATTCTTCACTTTTACTAAATCATTTGTTAAAAATGATGAACTTACTTTTGTTGTTAAGAAATGTTAGGAACAAAGTTGTCCAAAGTTGCAAAGATAGTGCATGCACCCATGTCGGCTATATAGAACCTTGAATCTATGCCAAACCTTAAAATGAAGTACACTGGCCTCAAAAAGTTAAGGTACAACATGTTTTTCGAAGCTCACCATAAAAAAAAATGGCAGTAACAATAAAATGCATAGTTTGCATGAATGATAATAACTTTATAACCATTTATGGAACAATGGTTGCTACCACATTTATTTTATAAAGAAGAATATATTTTTATGAATGAGAAAAAGATATGCTAATATCAAGCTTTCGTACTTTTGTGTGTAAATTGTGTTGATTTTCAACTGTTCAGGGTTTATACGGGTCATGGAAATCCTGGAAAGTCATGGAGAAAAAATAAGCGAATTTCAGACCTGGAAAAGTCATGGAAAAATGTCCTGGCCAAAGAGGAAGTAACAGTAGCTGAAAGAGCATTAGAAATCTTGAGTGATTTAACAGTATTGCGTATAAAAGCTATTAAGTGGAAAATTGAACTATCCCAAAAACAAATCTGAATTTTGAAATCTCATTGCATCCACTTCTGTAGCAGCCGCTTGCCTTTTTTGCAATGCGATTTTACTACTTGGACATTGCTCATTTTGAATTTACTACTATTTTCAGCACTTATTATATTTTATATTCTGTAGTATCAAACTTGCACGTTCTTGATTTCGCCCACTCAAAAAATGTGATTTAATTGCATTCGAGTTTTCCATCACTTGTAAAAACTATATTATTAAACTTATCATACTTTTATCTTAAATTGTTGAAAGCTTGAAAAAATGAAGATCTTTAGTCAGGCATTGGGATATAGAAATAGAGGAATTCTAATACTCTAAAACAGTAGTGCCCAACATGCGGCCTCCCAAAACTAATCCCTGTTACTCACTGCTACGTTCAATGTCAGGAATCAAACACTATGTTCTGGGATTTCTGAACCTATTAATTTATATGAAATTAAAAATGTGCAAATAAGTTAACAAGTTATGTATCAGAAGATTTATTCTCTACTAAATGTTTTTTTTTTTTTTTAAACAAATGTCTGATTTGGTCACCTGAATTTACTAAAGAATGTGGCTTTACTTAAAGAACCAAAATAGTGTCAGGTTATGTGCATGATTAAATGCACAGTTGACATTAAAAGGCAACTTTTGTACAAATTTATTGAAACTCAGTAATGACTCATTCAACATTTGTCCCATTCATTATCATTCTGCCTGTTTAAATTATGAGACATTTAAGCATCATCATATTCCATTCACTGTATTTTTACTTTGCTTTGAGATTTTTAATATGTGTGATGAAGACAAATAAGAATAGTTTTTTAGGTGTAATGACTGATAATTTGTCAATCACAAGTAAGTGCTTCGATGAGGTAGTGGCACTCACGTAGGAGTTTTGCTAATGTTTCTTTCCAAAATTGGCAAATTTGATATTAAATAGTAGGGCTCGACCGATGGCATTTTTTGGCCGATGGGCCGATGCCGATTGTTCAAAGATGGCCGATGGCCGATTGTTTTCCTCCAAATGGCCGATTGCCGATGGCCGATGGCCGATGCCGTTGGCCGATGGCAAAAAAAAAAAAATCAAACAGAAATAAATTGATAAGATTGTCAGGGATTTAAAGGATCATTGATTCATTTCACTTTACTTCCTTTCTACGAATAAAGACTTGTAATCACAAAAAAAAAAATCAGATTTCGACCTAAATTTCTATTTTACTATCACCAAATTTATACTTCACAAGTTTTTTTCGGCACATCTGTACATACATCTGTACATACATATGTACCTAAGAACATATAGATAACCAAATATCCATTTTGAACGCCTCCTCAGTTAATTATCGCAAATTCTCTTGTAATGACTTCATGCGCGTAAACTTGCGTCACTCAAAAACGTTATGAAATAGTACATTGAAAACTCACACGTACGTAGTATGATCTAAAAGTTCGAGGTCAAGTTGTATAAAATCTTACCCTGAATAGTTCACATTACCGAAGCATATATCTGTCTACGAAATAGTCACCTTGAACGATTATGCACTTCTGCCAACGTTCGTATAGCTTTTAGAAGCACTCCTGGAAGACATTTTTCGCAAATTCCTGTAAGGCCTCTTGCGCTGCTGCTTTAACTTCATCGTGGGGAAGAAGGCGACTTTCATGTTGAGGATGCTGTTTCGATTGGTCAATACTCTGATATGACAAACAAATAACATAACGTTTCGTCGGACTTAGCTCCATGTGACTTTTACCTGTTCCCAGCAAAAAAACATTTGCACAGACGCCGCTTTTTTCCGTCAGGAGAAGATGAAGCTGCATCATAGAAGGTAGCGAAAAATGGCTTCCAGGAGTGTTTCCAAAAGTTATATGAACACTGGCAGAAGTACATAGTCCCTTAAGGTGACCTTTTGAAGGTGGATGTGCTTCGGTAATGTGAACTATTCTGGGTAAGATTTTATACAGCTTGTCCCTGAACTTTTGCATCTTGCTACGTACAATCTGTATAGGGTGTAGTTATGCTTCTCCTTTTTTGACTGCTGTATGATGAAAGAGAAAGAACAATAGCCAAAAAAGAAGGAAGAAAAACAAAGAGACTGTTTAATAACCAATTGATTTGTTTTTTTTTAAATTGAGCATATAACTAAGATTTCAGTAATGTTGTTATAATGTATGGATTTAGGTACATTAAACATAGTTTAAAAAAATTAAATTACGTTGTTTAATCATTCAAAAAAAAATTAAGAATAGAACTATGAAACCGTCAACAAATTACGCAATTAAAGTTGAAAGATTGCACGTAGACATTTTTTAGTCATCAAATTAAGCAAAAAAGGTAACAGATAAATTACAATATTAGATCAAAATAGTAATATTTTTATACTTATTTAAAATTTATGAATAGAAAAGTTTGTATTTTTCATAAAAGCTATAACAGTGGCATACATTTTGCTGAAAAAAAATAGCCATGAAAAGAGCAAGGTTCTTAAAATGCAGGTACAGTAAACAAACTCAATATTTACACCAAGTTAATAACTGAATACATATACTATTTGATCTGATGTTTGCACACATAGAACTGAACAATTTGATTGTTTAATCTTTTATGAAGCTTTACAAACAAGTTCAAATTAATTTTTTCAATTTAACAATAATTTTCTGAAATTTGAAAAATTGCATAATAGAAAATCCTTGAAACTTTTCTATAAAAAACGAAAATAACTTATTCATTGATTTTATATAAATACATAAAAATAGTTACTTACAACAGAAAAAAAATCAATCGCTATTAATGATGCAAAAAAAAAAATGGCAATTTACGAAATATAGGTGAAACAAGTATGAGAAATACGCAAAATGACATTTCTTGACCAAAATAAAAAATCGCTAAATATTTAAGAAATGCTTGAAATGACGAGGTAGGGTTAGGGGGGTCACCCTCTGATTTTGGAGTAAATCACACTTCGGCCCCAACCTCTGCCTCATTTTTTTAGTACAGAACAGCTATCACCAACGCCTCGGAAGAGTTTCTGAATCTACTTCAGCACTTCCGAAAAAAAAAAAAAATCAAAAGTCCCTTTGATTTCCGAATTATGTCACCATTCAAAACGTCTTTAATCAATTTCTTACATTAATGCCCTAAATTCTTTCTAAACAATAGATAAAGTTTGAAAAAAAAAATCTCCAATTTCATGAATGGTGTTAGTTTTGAACAACTCAGAAGTACAACTAGAGTTTAATTTCAGAAATTGAGGGAGTGGGAGGAGGGGCACGCAAGTGTTCTCGGAAATTCAAAAAATAGTCGTAAAAATCGAGCTCAAAATAATCATAAACATTGAGCAGAAAACCCTTTCAAAACTTGCACCCGAGTTTGTTTTGCCGTGCAATGGCGGATTTAAAATATAGCAAATGTTGCAATTGCGCGAGAGGCTCCATAACTGTTAGCATAAAATATTATTTTATTTTATTTTTTTATTCTCGGTCCACAGCCGATAATTTAAAGAAAATAATTTAAAGTTAAGTGTACCTACTTTAAGCCCAGTCTGGTAAAAGTAGAACCTGTCAACTAGTTGGTGCTAACACTTCAATCGACGATTCCCCCACGCCATAATTAATGGCGACTGTTTACTGAAACCATCGGAGATTGCATGTCTCGATGTGTCGATTCAGAAAAGTTGAGTTGTCACCTGATCGACTCGAATTAATTCCACTTGTTGACCGCACGTGCTATGGAGAGGAGTACGAATATTCGCGGCAGTGGAATATGCAAATGAGTGATGGTCGAAGTAGAAGTTAGGGTGGTGATGTCATCGAGGCATGGAATCTCATTGGTTGATAAAACATATATATTGTGGTGAGTGGCAGCAAGCGATCACACTCTCTCTCTCGTTTTTCTTCTTTCAACGATCCCCAGTGGTTGGTTCTGATCGTGAAGCCTAGTCCGGCTCACGTGTGGGGGGGTTTTTCCCCGCGATGCTAGCGGGGGTTTTTGTGGTATGTGATGTTTAATCTTCCAAGTCCTGGAATTAGTGAGTCCAGGTGAAGAACCTGTTGTGTTGTGTCCGGCCAACTAAAATGTCGGGGATGTGAGTTCCACGTGTCTACCTGTGATGCTCACCGATCTACGAATTGTGTAATGTTGCTTGTTCAGTATGGACATTCCTGAAGTGTGATTCGGCGGACCTTTTTGTGAGTCTTCAAGCTGATCCTTCGGAGTGGCAAGCGATTGCATCGACGTTTTGGTGACATTTTTATTTATTTTCTGGAACCACTTTTGTTATGATATTTTGGGGGTGTATTTTATGGGGATGTTATTCTAGTCATATTTAATAAATGTATTTTTCTGAAACATGTTTTTTGCTTGTCTCCAACTTGACATTACACGGCCAGTTAATGTTGGCTTAGTTTAAATATCTTAACTTTTGAATTTTAAACTTAATTTAATTTATGCCAACAATAACCATAGGGCCACCGAAGGAGTTACAAAAATGCGAATGATAAATGTTTTACAACTTCTGTGATCCCCAAAATGTATTTCAACGGGCCCCAAACTTGTAACTCCGCCGAAGCGATACAGAAAAGACTGCATTACTGTGATTCATATTACAAATATCGAAAAATTAAAAATTACCGTCGGTTCAAAGGGAATCTAATAAAATGACACAAAAATCGGTTTCGCCATCGTATATTTGTTTCCATGGTCTCCAATTCGGCAATATATCACCAAATGATCGTCAATCTGAGACGCTATATTAGTTTTGCATTGAAATAAGTAATTAATAGCCACAAAAAATGAGTAAACAGGCTTTTCAGAACACCCGATCGAAAGCAAAAAGGGAAGTGCACAACTGGAACGTCCGCAGACCTCACATATGAAACTTTAACCTTCTACAGATTATCATTTTTTAGTTATGACTTATGACAGATACATACGTACAACCTGCTGCTAGAAACAACGCAATAATTAACTTGTTTGGTACCTGAATGTAGTATTAAAAACTCTTCTAGGGATGACTAAAAATAGAAATTCATACTGAAATTTAAGTAAACAATTTTATGTGAAAACAACAACTCCATTTACTTTGTATTAAAAAGTAAAACAGCAAAGGTCCTTTTTTTTTTCAAAAACATCGGCCAATTCCATCGGCTTTTCGATGTTTTTTAAGGCCGATGGGCCGATGTTTCCCGCAAGTTAGCATCGGCCGCCGATGCCGATGGCTAAATTGTTGAACAATCGGCGCCGATGCATCGGCCAGGCCGATGCATCGGTCGAGTCCTATTAAATAGTAGTATTCCTTTCATGTTACAAGCTCATGAAAATTTTTGTGAAGTCTTGGAAAAGGCATGGAATTTTTTCATCCAAATAGAGTATGAATCCTGACTGTTGTCGGCATTTTCGATGACAATAGTCAATAGAGTTTAGAAAATGTCTCAGAGACGTCGTTAATCTGATTTGTTAAGATGGCGGGCAGTTGGATGGATGGAAATGGGATTGTTGCAGGCTGATGCTGCTTGACATCTCAATGTGCCTCATAGTGTTGTTCAGCGAGTTTGGGATCAATACCAATCTCAAGATTCTGTGTCCAGAAGACCTGTTTCAGGCTGACCATGAGCTACAACATCTGCAGAAGACCGTTTTCTAATTCTTTCGGTCCAAAGAAGAACCACTACTGTGTTGCAGCTCGTTGTAGACCACTTTGTAGCATCAGGAAGAAGAATCTCTGCTACTGCAGTGCAAATTCGTCGTCACAATGCAGATCTCTATGCAAGACGACCAGTTGTGTGTGCTCTCCTCAATGGGCCACATCAAAGGATCCGCTTATGCTGGGCAAGAGAACATCTTTCCTGGACCCAGCAGCAATGGGCTTCGTGCTGTTCACAGACGAGTCTAGATTTACATTGGAGAGTGATTCAGGGCATCTACTGACCTGGAGGGAACAGCCCACTAGATACCATCAATCCAACACTGTTGAAAGCCACAGTTACAGAGGTGGTGGAATCATGGTTTGGGCAGGGATCTCGCTCGGTGGTCACAATGACCCGCGTGTGTTCCATGGAGGAACTCAGACTGGTCTGAGATATCGGGATGAGATCCTTAAACCATATGTTCGCCCATATGCTGGTGCTATTGGTAATGATTTAATTCTAATGGATGGTAATACACGACTTCACCGAGCTTGAATTGTTGAGAAGTATCTTGAGGATCACGGTTTGGAACGAATGAAATGCCCAGATCGATTTCCGAACCTGAATCCGATAGAACATCTTTGGAGCTATCTTGGCAGAATGGTTGCTGCTTTAAATCCTCCTTCAAGGTCGTTACATGAGCTGGAACAAGGCTTACTCTCTGCCTGGTCTTCGCTTCCTATTCCAGTGTCCGAAAACTTAATAAATACCTTAGAAAATCTATGCTGCCAATACATTTAAGTTTGGGGGGACACATTCCTTATTAGAACCCATTTTTGTATTGTTTCAATGCCATTTTACTACATAATACTGTGATGTTCTGTTTTCTTCAAGAATGGACTTTTCCGCAAACATTGCTTTTTTTGCTATAAATCGTTTTTGTAGAACACTTAAAACAAATTTCTATGACGCATTCAATAAAAAACTACTTAATGCGCAAAAAACCAGTTGTACCTTAACCTTTTGAGGCCAGTGTAGAATGAGAAAAAACATGAAAAAGCTCAAATTGCTTTGTGGCTTAATTTTCATTTCCAATCAAATTTTATCTTTCTTTTGTGGCTGTACCTGTGAGAAAGCTCTTGCTCATTGTTTGCACTCTTATTATTTATAATTTTCTCATAGGTGTTTGATTAATGCAATATTTTTAGTTTTTAAGCTGCTTGCTTATCTGGCTCTTGGCTTTTGTTGGATGTCTTTTTGTCCATAAGCTCATTTCTTTTGCATTGAAAAAAGCATTCCTTGTAACGTCGAAACACATGTTAGCTCAGTAATCTGCAATTTGTGCTTTTTGATGTCATATTTTCGTGTTTTACTTTTTACGCAAAAAAGTATTTATTAAACCTAATATTAAGTCCAAAACCTCAAAATTTTCAATATCTCCAGGAAAAAAAAAAGTTAGTAATATTTCCTGAAAAGAATCTGTACAATATAAAATGATTGGCAGAAAAAAAATGTTGGAGTGCTGTATCCACTTTTTTGTGGATACGGCCTTAATTGACCTTATTGGTTCTAGGATCATTTACGCACTAAGAAACTGAAAGAGAATAAATTAGGTATTTTGTCCTACATAGGTAGAACTTAGCTCATAAAATCAAAAATTAATCATTGCTTCTAGAGTAAAATGTATTTGAATTTTTATTACAGGAAAGGAGATTAGCTGAGAAACAGGCAGAACTAGAAAGGAAAATGTGCTTCACTGATGAAAAGTTTAGGCAATTACGAGAAATTCTGAATGCTGATGACTGGGACTACTTTGATGTAGCTGTTGCATTACCAGCTGCTACCGTGCCTTCTACAGCTACTTCGGAGGCCTCTGTCCCTGAAGGAAAAGTTACACGTAAAGCAACAGCAACAAGTAACTCTGCTGGTGAACCATCAGTTGAACCAAGATTTACTAAAGTAAAATCAGCTGTAGGTAAGTTAAACATTACAGAAGCAGTTTAGGTAGCTTGTCCTGTTGAGACTTTTGGAATCTATTAAAAGATAATGAAATGTTTACCAAACATTTTCTGAACCGTATTTTGCAAGTTAGGAATGTATTTCAATAATTGAGAGTTTGGTGCAGTCCCTGAATTTCAGAAATAATCATTATAGCTTGTTTGCGTCAACAAAGCTGTACATAAGTTTAATATAAATTGATAGGGGACCAAAACCTGACCAAGATAATATAATAAAGAAACAATTTAAAGAAATCAAAAGAGCATTGTGAACATAGGCGACTTGTAGGGGGGAGGGGGGAGGCAATTGACCCCTTACTTTTGAAAGTGAAGGGGCTTTGCCCCTCCACTTTAAGTTCAAAATTAACAGTATATCAAACAATTATAACATTAATTGTTTCACGTGTTTAAAAAGAACAAAGAATTGATTTAATAAGTGTAGGTTAGGGTGGCCCTTAGCTATAGGGTATTTTTCGAAAGTTAAAATTTTATTGCTCCCAACCTCTTATCTTGTTCCAATGAATAATAAAGCAGGCTGTGTAAAATTTCTCTTCATTTGGACAATTTCTAGGGGTGCCGCAAACGACTTGAAGTTCAGCAAATCCTAGAAATCTCGTGCTTTTTTAACAATATCTAATTTTTCTTTACTAACACAACAGCTTTTAGAGGATAAATACATTTTATTATGACAAACAATTTCTACAGAACCAAAACACAGCGGGAACAAGCGAATGTTCAACATTATTTTTTCCTAAGTGAGGATTTAGTAGCAGTAGGGTATCTTTTGCGATCTTCAGCAACAATTTGTAAAACAAATTGTTTTTCATTTTCATCTTTTGTAAGAATATTTTTGTATTCCTGAATTAGTTTGACCCCTCTTTCTGCAGCATCATTCACAACAATTATTTTATCAAGTTTTTCCTTTCCACTTGTGTAACCAGGGTCATCTTTCCAAGTTGAAGGGTCTTTGTTGAGAAAATCAGAACTTACAGAAAATCGGGTGAGGAAATGTTTTGTAACAGGTGTCACAAAAGATGAAAATTCGTTGTTAATAAACTTAGAAAAATTGTTTTGCTGTGGAATGTATCTCTTTTGTTGGTTTTCTGCTTCTTGCGATTCTTCATCTTTATCTGCTTCCAACATAATTTGTGCCATGTTTCTCTTAACCGAGGTTGGAACATTATCATCAAATAAGGATAGAGCCATAGTTTCAGGAGCTAAGTACCAGAGATGTTTTGAAAATTTTTTGAGAGCAACAATACTGATTTCTGTATCAATATCCTGGTAATCGATCAGTTGACGCATAAATAGGAAATCGTGATATGGAGCTTTAACTGCTTCCGGGGAGAGAAACCAAGATCGAACGTAGACTCGAGCAAGAAAAATACATATTCTTCTCAAAGAGTTCTTCTCCCTTTCAGATAAGGGAAACTGATCCTGAAATAAGTAAATCTTGAGTGCATAAATGGACTTTGACATCCACCTAGCATGACTTACAGCTCCTGGCTTACGAAATGATATTCCACACTTTGGAATCCCCACCAAGAAATATCATACTTAATTCCAACAGTTCTCGGTAATCATCGCGCTGTTGTTTCCGAGCTGAAAGGTGTTGATCAAGAAATTCGAGCATGGTTGCACGAATATCATGAGGTACTTCATTGCTACCAGTGGTATAATTTTTTTTGTCGAGTTTTGTCCAAGTTTCTTTAAATCTTTTGAAAAGTGGCATGTCTGGACCAGAAGTTGCACTCATTAGAGAGTCAAAACATCCCTTTAAAACTAACTCAAAAATGTAATGACGACAAGGAAGGTACAGCAGATCACGATCAAACAATTTTTCTAGATTAATACAGGCACCATTTATTCGGCCTGTGTTGCTGGCTGTTGTATCACAGCAAAGTGCTTGAATTTTATCGTTTAATCCCCACTTTTCAACTGCTTCATAAATAGCCATGGCTTGTTCTTCTGATGAGGATGGGATTTCAGGAACTCCCAACATTTGCTCCTTGCCTTGGAAAGTTACTATTATTGCCAGTCTGTCAGTTTTTTCGACTCCTGCAAGTGTTGGGAGCAATTTTCCATCCCAGTGTAAGACAAGCTCTTGGCAATCATTTAAATTAAATTTTTTCTGAATTTCCGCATGTCTTTCTTCTCTAAATTTCTTTCGGAGGCGTTGAAGAGAAGTTCGATTAATGATCAGGTCTTTAGTATCAAGTCCAAATGCTTCTGCAGCAGCTACCAGTATGTAAATTCCATTTCTATCTGTGATTTTACATCTATCAAAAACTTCAGATAGACGAGGAGTAAAAAAATGCAATGTACCTCTAGTTTCTGCGTAAGTCGTACTGTCCGTACTCTCAAGTGTGTCTATATCAGTTTCTGGTAATTGTTTATCAATGACAGAAGAAGGGCTGCTACTGTCGTCAAAACCGTCACTGCTTGGGTTGCTTGAAACTATATCATAAGATGTGTCGACTAATTGTCGTTTCATTTCTTCATAAGTTCGTTTCTTTCGGGCAACTTCTGTTCTGTTTTTCTTTGATTTCCTTTCTTCTTTTTGTGTTAATTTTAAGTCAGCACCAACCATGGAGCCCGGTCTTCCTTTTTGGCGCTGAAGAATTAGAAATTTCCTATCTTCTTCAATTTTGATGTCTTCTAAAGCATTTGCATGAGCAATATCGAAGAGATCGTCCATAATTTCTTCAAAAGAATCTCTTCTCATTTTTCCTTTCCCTGAAGTTCTCGAAAAACTTTTCTGCAAATGTTTCCATTCATCATGGAGTTTGACTAACTTGTCAACGCAGTGATCCGTTCTTTTAGTGGGAATTCTTGCCTTTTGCCAAAAAACAGATACTTCTTGAATCACTAATGTTGCACTTTCTTTTTTTGTCATATTTACAACTTTTATATTGTAAAAAAAGACGCTCAAGACTTGTCTATTCGATGGTAGCTTTGCTCCAACAATTTGATTAGAAATGTTGCCAACAAGATCAATGTAGAAATCTTTTCTCAACTTGTTTAATGAGCTACCGGAAGACGTTGATGCCATTTTGCAAGTCGGAGTTGATAATGACACGAAAGTCAGGCGCAAGTTACCAGCAGCACTCTTGGGGGCTAAGGCCCCTAGGGGCTCTATTGTGGGCAGCTGCTCCCACGCTCACCCAAGGTCGTCTCTCACCCCCGCTTGACTTTTGACCTCTGACCAAATGTGGGGTCTTCTTCGGAAGGGGATGGTGGGAAACGGTTAAGGGGGATGGGAGATATACTGGACAGAGAGAGGACTGATGTTCGCCTAAAAGATGTTTCAATTGGAACTCTTATTTTGTACAATTCATCAAATTTTCTTCTAAATAGATGTAGATCATATGTATTGTGACTCTATTTAAAACTTGGGATTAAAAAGCAGCAGTGTTTATCATATCAAAGCAGCAAACTACCGTAAAAATGAAACATGTTCTCGGCTCGACAATTGATTTGTTTCATGTATTGGAATAATAAACGATGGAATGGTAATGATGGTAATGAACAAAGGCAAGGTTATACTTAGAAAATAATCAAACGAAGCACATAATAAAAATAGAGTTAATTTAAGTTTATCCAATCATTTGGGGAAAAAAATAGGATTTGATTAATAATACAAACATTATATTTACTATCATGGTCCTAATCCTGATATATATGATAATACTCAAATTATATTTTTAATTAGTTTAAAAATTACTCATAAAATTAAGTGTGACTACAAAAATAACTCAATTAAAAAGTTGACAGGGAAATTTTCATAAGATTGATGTAGAAACAATTGCAGTAGCAAGAACGCGTCATGAGTAGTGAATTGGTCAAAAAGCTTTGATACCACAAAAGACGTCAGAGGAAAAAGGGGGAAAGACATAGAAAGTCTCTGAAAAACCAGTTAGAGCAAAATAACACCTGTAAGAAGATATAGGTACGTCAAAAATGTAAATATGCGAGATGCTTTTTTTTTTTTTTTACTTGAAAAGATTTGAAAAATTCCTTTTTTGGAGAAAATTTGATAATTTCATGCTTGTTGCGGCACCCCTTAAACTTTTCCGATTGAGCTAATATTTTGAACACATCATTTTTTTGTCCATTGGAACAAAATAGGGGGTTGGGAGCTAACTTTTTCGAAAGTTGAAAAATAAGGGCCACCCTAGTGTAGGTTTTATGTTTTTCTCAAGTTATTATTTTGTATAATGTAAAATAGAGCTCTTATTTGGAATAAAAATGTCTACTGTGGCCATCCGTCCCGATTTTTGAGGTTGCATTCCAAATTTTTTGGAGCTGATTTACTCAATAACTTTAAGTTTTAATCCATTAAAAAAAGTCAACTGTAAGGACCGCCCAACAAACCTGTCTCCTCCTCCTGCACCTCCTTTGACTCCCCACTTTTTTGGTGCACCAACTGCCTATGATTGTGAAACATGTTTTTGAAGTTATAATATATTTGCCCTTGTAGCACCATTGTCAAAATATGAGGTCTGCCAACATTTTAAGAAAAGTTGCCTAATTTAGTAACTTTCCTTGATTAGTGGGAAAAAATCTTTCTCATGCTTTGCAGATGTCCAACTTCATACAGACGATGAAATGTAATGTACCTTCAATTCCTTGCCAAGTCTTTAAATTTGGCACTTTTCTTAAAATTTCTGCAGACTTTAAGACTTTATATCTCATAACAGGGGCAAATAATTTTCGCTTCAAAAAGGTCTCAATATACTCTTTTTGTTTGCTACCTATTTCAACTATTTTTTTTATTATTGCACTACTTGTGTTGTTCCCTGGTGAGTAATCCTCTTTAGGGAAACCCATAAACGACAGGCCTGTTCTGATCTCGTACAGATGCTCCACTCAGTAGTTTTTGATCTGCTTCAAAATAAACTTATTCAACTTTTTTTTAATGATAGTTTCAGGGCTCAAAGTAGTCCTATATATCCTATATTTTCAAGAAAAGCATCAAAATCGTCCTATATTTCTTATATTTTTGAAAAATGTCTTATATTTCTTATATTCCCGTTTTTTGTTGTTGTTGAACCAGGAGGACATTAATTCTACAAATTTTGGTGCATGGTGCACTAAAGGAAAAGATGATTTTACCGCTTTTTGCCATTTTTGCAACTGTTCAATGCCCATAAGCAATAGTGGATTTTCGCAATTGAGGCAGCATGCTAAAATATTCAAGCATAACGAAGACTCTGAAAAACGTCAAGAAGATCCTTCTCAAGCTCTGTTTGTTTTTAATACAGGTGTTAAAGGGTTCAGTTTAGATATAAATTCAAAGAACAGTGGAATTAGTACTTGGGTCATGAGTGAGGAAGAAAAAATAAAAATTTTCTTTGTTCAAATTTTGTTTAATTATTTCGTCTATAAAGTACACTTTTTTTTTCAAAAAATATTCTTTCAACTTCAGGAAAGTCATTTCAGATGTAAGGAATAATTTTATTTGAGTTTTTTTTTAAACAAAATCATTGATAAGAATAAATAAATAATATATGATAGGTATTATTTCTCTCTTCATAGCAAAATTATTCATATAATGTGTCCTAAATTTGTCCTATATTTTTTGCGGAAAATGTCCTATATGTGACAAGTCGGTCACTTCTACCCCTGTGGTTTATAATTTCAAAAATGACTGCAATTCTTTATGTTGTATCTATTGCACACATTATGAATTAACTGTTTTAGAGCCTAATAACCCAAAACAGTTTGCAGTAAACTCTTGGATATAATTTTAAAAGAATGTTCATGTATTCATTTTTAGCAAAATTGATCCTATTGCCGACAAAATGACTTCCTGTTTTGGTAAAAACATATCATAAAAAAAGTCTTGTTTTAGAATATAGGAGCATCTTCAACAATCAATTGATTAGTGTGTGTCGCGTAGATAGCTCAAGGAGGAAGAACCAGTACATGTTATGATGGGACGCTGAAAATCTCAATGAAAATACACAAATAAAAATTGATAAATGTTTATGGGGATTGCAATGAAATTATAAATGACAAAAGACATGATTTGGTCGTGTCAAGAATAAAAATGAAAGACAACAAGCTAACATACAGAACAGCTGTGCAGTGTTACTTAATAATATTGTACCACTACATTTAATTAAGAAACCTGTTTTGATTTGTAAGTTCATTTAATAATAAAATGATTGGCTTACCCTTTTTCCTGGAAAGCTAAGTTTAAGAACTCACCAACATTCATTCTGAAAACATTAAACGCAATAGATGACTCCTTTTCGGGTTTTTTTTTCTAGATTTATTCGATTTATTTACACCACCAAACATTAACCATCTTCTTCGATTCCAGACCAGACTCACATCACCTTCCCGCCAACGAATACACAAAACAAAAATACATATTTTTTAAAGTCTCTTTACTGGTGGCGCCCTCTCTTGACGGTAGGAGCAAACATACTCCCCCGCCTGGACTATCAGTTCAGTCTTCCGTTGGCAGTAGGCAACACTTGGTAATAGGGCGTCTGAATTGTCCTCGTTGGGTCTTGACATCCACGGCTCGAACAGCACCATCGTCTCCTGGAAATACTTGAACAACTCTGCCTAGGCTCCATTGCAGAGGTGGGAGATTGTCCTCCTTCATAAGGACCAAATCGTTGATTCTCAGGTTTCGTCTTGGTTTCTTCCACTTGGTTCTTTGTTGTAATTGATTTAGGTACTCCAGGTGCCATCTCCTCCAGAACTGACCTCGGAGATGTTGAATTAAATTCCATCGCTTCCTTAAGCACGCTGGTTGTGAAGGGACCTCTTCTGGAAAAGAAGTCATTGGAGCACCAATCAAGAAATGTCCTGGCGTAAGAGGTTGCAAGTCTTGAGGGTCATTAGACATAGGAGTTAGAGGCCTTGAGTTTAAGCATGCTTCAATCTGCGTTACCAATGTCACAAGCTCTTCAAAGTTCAGAACAGCTGATTTCATTGTTTTAATTAGAAGCTGCTTGATCGATTTGATGCCAGCTTCCCAGAGTCCGCCGACGTGAGGTGCCGTGGGAGGTATGAAGTGCTATGTAATGGATTCTTGAGTTACAAAATTCTGCACTTCAACAGATTTGATTAGCTTGAACTGTTCCTTTAGATATGAAGAGGCTCCTTTGAAGTTAGTTGCATTGTCGGAAAACATGTTGGTTGGTTTTCCTCGTTTGGATATGAAGCGCCGGAATGCTGCCAAAAAGGCATCTGCTGAGAGGTCCGAAACAACCTCAAGGTGCACAGCCTTTGTTGCCATGCAAATGAAGAGTGCTAGGTAGGATTTTAATTTTACTTTGCTTCGAGGAACGTTGGGTTTGGTGATGAATGGTCCTCCAAAGTCGATGCCAACGTTTAAAAACTCTCTGCCAGCACTGAACCTATTTGCAGGCAAATTCCCCATGAGCTGCTCACACGATTTAGCTCTGAAGCGAAAGCAGGTTTGGCACTTGGATAAAAGTCTTCCGACGACTCCTCTGCCAGAAGGAATCCAGAATTTCTGTCAAATGCAGCATAAGGTAAGTTGAGGTCCACTGTGCAAATTGACATGATGAAAATACTGAATGACCAGATCAGTGAGGTGATGGCTCTTAGGAAGGAAAATTGGGTGTTTTTGAATTGGACTCGGGCTTGAATTTTTTAATCTTCCTCCAACTTTGATTATTCCATCCGTGTCCAGAAAAATACCTAGAGGCAGAAGCTTGCTGCTGTTGGGAAGAGGATGTCTCTTCTTTAAAAGTTGAATTTCGGAATGAAACTGTGATTCTTGTACAGTTTGAATAACAATCTTGGTAGCATCATCCACCTCTTTTGATGTTAGCACACCAGAAACTCTAGATGATCTGCAATTTTTGATGAATCTTTTACACCAAGCTATGACTCGGATTAAACGTGAGAATGATGAATACTTAGCTATGATTTCCAAAAAATAGCTGCCTTGACTTGATGTTGAGACATTAGTAAGAACGGTGGATGACTTCTCCTCACATTTCACGTCTTCTTCAGAGGAAGTCGACAAATCAATTGATGGAAAGTGTAAAGAATCCTGACTTAGCCACTGTGGCCCAGACCACCACAGTTTATGAACTTTTAGCTTGGAAGCTGCAATACCTCGTGAAGCACAATCGGCAGGATTTTCTTGACTCTTCACATGTTGCCAGGATGCTTCAGAAGTCATTTTTTGAATTTTTGAGATATGATTGGCAACAAAGATTTTCCATCTGCTGGGAGATGATTTCAACCAATCCAAAACAATTTGGGAGTCTGAGAAAAGAAATGACTTATCGATTTGAATTACCTTTCTCAGAGATTCTAACACAACAACGTAGAGTTCAGAAAGAAGCAGAGCTGCCAAAAGTTCAAGTCTGGGCAAAGTTCTCGATTTTTCAGGAGCTATCCTTGTCTTAGATGTTATCATTGAAACATGGACTTTTCCGGTTACCAGCTCAGCTCTTAAGTAGAAAACAGCAGCGTATGCACGCTGGGAAGCATCACAAAAACCTATGAAAAGAACTCGCTTTGCTGTAGCATCTCCTGAAAGGTATGTTGGAATCTGAATCTCTGCCAGATGCTTCATTTGATTCCTGAATTGGGTCCATGATTCGGAAATGCAGTCTGTGACCGGATCATCCCAAGAGATGTTTTCTCTCCAGATATCTTGCATCAGGATCTTCAACTGAATTGTTGTAGGTGACAAGAACCCCAAAGGATCATAGATCTTGGCGATGGTGGATAAGAGTTGCCGTTTGGTTGGCCTAACTTCATTTGGTGGACTAATGTTGATTCTGAATGTGTCTTCCTTTGAATTCCATATGATCCCCAAGATTTTCATCTAATGATCCTCTTCTATGTGCAGAGATCCCGAAGAACTTCGTAATTCTGGTGGTAATGATTCCAGTACAGATGATTCATTGGACGCTCATTTTCGAATCGGGAAACCTCCTTTCTTCATGAGTTCGATTACTTGACTTACTAATTTCTTGGCGTCCTCTTTCGAATTTGTTCCTGTCAGAAGACCATCTACATAGAAGTCCTCTAGAGCAACTTTAGATGCCTCTGGAAATTGCTTGATTTCTTCTTGATCTAGCTGCTGAATTGTTCTAATGGACAGATACGGGGCACAAGTTGTCCCGTATGTTACAGTGAATAATCGATACTCTTTTAACGGTTCTTCAGGTCTCTCCCTCCAGAATATTCGTTTAAAGTCTACATCATCTTCAGTAACTAGAATTTGCCTAAAAATCTTCTCTATATCTTCTGTTAAAGCAATCCTGTGACATCTGAATTTTAACAGAATATTAAATAGTTCATTTTGTAACTTGGGGCCTGTATGAACGTCATTTAAGGATAATTTCGAGTCAGTTTTGGCAGAAGCATCAAAGGCTACTCGTAACTTTGTAGTCTCGCTCTGTTCCCTAACAACTCCAAAATGGGGTAAATAAAAACACTTAGAAGATGGTTTCAATAGTTCAGAATTCGGGACAAGTTGCATATGGCCTAGATTTTCATAATCTTGCATGAATTTTACATATCTATCTCTTAACTCTGGATTGCCCTAAAGGCGCTTCTCCAACGAGAAAAATCGTCTCTTGGCTTGGACTTTAGAATCACCCAATGCATTGTCGTTTTTGAAAGGAAGACTTACAACATATCTACCATCACGATTTCTCCTTGTGTGGTCGAGGTAGAATTTTTCGATTTCGTGATCTTCTTCTGAGAGGTTACTAGCATCTGTAATTGACTCAACTTCCCAGAACTTGGCTATTTGATTTTGTAAGTCGAGCAATGCATGGCAATTGATTAAAGACATGACCTTCCTTTTGCTCTGACAGGCTGTGGAAACTTTCCCAGAAAGCAACCAGCCTAACCTGGAGTTTAGAGCAGATGATTGATTTTTAGTCCCAGATATTTTTCCATACTGAATTAAATCAAAGAATATATCAGCTCCCAGAATCATATCGACAGGACGACTAATAAAAAACGAAGGATCAGCTAACTGTAATCCATTAATGTGAGGCCAATCGCATTTTGAAACTATGAAGTTAGGCAAATTACAAGTGAGTTCACTACTACACAAGTGAGTACTACTACAAGTGAGTTTACTACTAAAGCATTTACGGCAAAGATATCATGACTAAAATGAGGAGAAAGTTGAAGTTCTACTCGTTTAGTAGCATAAGCAGCAACTTTGTTATCTAAGCCCAAAATAGTATTTTTTGACTCATAAAATGGAAGGTTTAAATTTTTTGAGCATGATTCTGTAATTAGAGAAGTCTGAGACCCGCCATCAATCAAGGCTCGACAGTTTACATATTGTCCTTGACTATTCTTAACTCTAACAATGGCTGTAGAGAGCAAAATTGAATTGGAATAATTCATTTGTCCTGCAAGGCAAAACTGTTCCTGAGATGTAGCCAATGGCTGAACTACATTCTGGTCACTAGTAGCAGCTAGATTCTGATTTGAATTACAAACAGGGATTTCTGTAGGACTACTTTGGTATTGGTGAAGTACGGAGTGATGTCTTTGCCTGCAAGCACGACAAGAAGTTGTAAATTTGCATGATGAAACATTATGATTCCCTCGCAGACAATTAAAGCATAACTTTGACTCTTTAACAAAATTCCATCGATTATTTATATTCATCTTTAAAAACTTCTCACATTTATGTAATGAATGAGATGAAGAACTAAGTTTACATGAGTCATCTGACTCTACAGTAGTTTTAAGTGAATAAGGCTTGTGAGTTACTTTATTTGATTTTTCATTGAGTGGTGTAATTTTGATACCTTGAAGACTTCTGGCTTGCTTTTCAAGAAATGAAAGAAACTTATTTAATGAAGGAAAAGCTTTATCTTCAAGGGTTAATTCCCATTTGACTTTGATAGAATCTTCTAACTTATCTTGAAGAGAAAATACTAATAGAAGTTCTACCAATTGATTGCATTCTAATCCTAATGTTTTAAAATTTCTGAGTACTTCATTACAAATGTCTATCATGTCCCAAATTGATTCTGAAGTAGGTTTAACATTTTTTAGAGAGAACTTTTTGCATTGGGAAAATGCCAATTCTCTCTGATTATCATACCGATTCAATAGTGTTTCCCATGCTTGTTTATAATTTTCATGAGTTATTGCGAATCCTTTTATTAATCTAGAAGCATCTGAAGTGACAGCATTTTGTAAATACTGCAGTTTTTAAATATCTGTTAAAGATTCATTAGAATCAATTGAACTAGAGAATATAGATTTAAAACTCAACCAAGAGTTGAAATCACCTGCGAATTGTGGAAGATCATATTTAGGAAGATTTATGTTAGAATAAGCATTCACTTTCGATTTATCGTCTTCGAATTGTAGCTTGCTATTAATACTAGTTAAATATGACTCAATTTTTTCCAATGTCAAATCAGCCAAATCTTTAGAATTAGTAAAGTTTTCATATTCTACATCTTCCACAAAGTTTTCCAAAACAGAAAACTCATAATAATTGTCTTCTAACCTTTCTAGACATTTTAATATATTACCTTTAAAGGCAAGAACTTTCTGAATATTATTAGACTCTATTACATTATCAACACTTTCAGAATACCTTTTGATTTCTTTTATCTGAGTTTGGAACACTAATGGTATTTTACTTTTTTCTTTAGTAGGAGCCATCTTTTAAATAATAACCCAATGCAACTATACAACTCAAATACAGCTTTTCAGAATTAGTTACTATGAATATACAGTCAGTCAGAATAATAAACAAATTCTTCGAATTTACTAATTCAGATTTCTTGCATTTCGAATTCACAAGTAATAATAATATTTTTGAATTAACTGACATACATTTCTGGACTTAAATAATAGAATAATAAACACATCAAAAGATTAAGAATTCTTTCAGACGAATTTCGTTTTCAGAATACATCTAGTTTCGATTATATAAGATCATTAGTGTTTTCGATTCTAGTAAGAATAATAAACTTTCTACTTTCCAGGAAATGATCTACTGAATTTAACTCGATTTATGATGCATACATCAACAATTAATAAACAAATCTCGCCGGTGCCTCCATGTTTTGATTTGTAAGTTCATTTAATAATAAAATGATTGGCTTACCCTTTTTCCTGGAAAGCTAAGTTTAAGAACTCACCAACATTCATTCTGAAAACATTAAACGCAATAGATGACTCCTTTTCGGGGGTTTTTTCTAGATTTATTCGATTTATTTACACCACCAAACATTAACCATCTTCTTCGATTCCAGACAGACTCACATCACCTTAAGAGGACTCATCAGACAGAAAATTTCTAGCTTTCGGAAGAGAGAGAGAGAAAGCTGTAGCGTTTTCCTTCCCCTCTACGTGGAGCGGCTGACAGGTTTTGGGGGACGTCTTCCCCTCTATGCTGTCACCGCTCAAAATTTATTGGCAGGGGAAGAGGGTCCGTGTAGAGTATTGGATGACCACATACAATTTTTGCGTTGACTCTTTTAGCGCATTTTAGTTTCGACCGAAATCTTCTACACAATCGGTGTTTTGTGCCTAAATTTCCTTTCCTTATGCACTGAAACTCAAAATTTTGTTAATTTTATATTCGTTATTTGTTTTCTAAATTTGATTTATTAAAATGCTTTCACATGCTCCTTTTTATGCACAAGAAGGATATGCAGTAGGATCATTAACATTTCGTTTTCCTTCGAAATGCAGCATTATCAATCAAATCAAAAGCATTTGCAGGATTGATAAAACAAATTATGGATCACGTTGCGATTCGAATTTGCCGCTCTTGTTCATCAAATATTACCGCATCATTACCGCCAGCACCAGGCAAATGGGCGCGAAATTCCTGCAGTCTGGCTGAACTCACCAAAATGAAACAATTATTCAAAATTTGAGGAATGTGCCAAAACAAGGCCCCCACCCCCCTCCCAATTTTAAAGAAACGACTTAGACTTGAAATGATATTTTCGAATAAAGGCAAAACTGTTACTTTTGAAAACAGTTATATTCCAGTACTAGCTCTTACCCGCGGCTTCGCTCACGTTGATGTAGTTTTTTTCAATTGATTTAAGTTAATGGTCATTACAGGCAGAGGTCAAATAGTTACCAAAAAATTGTTTGTCTCTAGTTTCGTCGACATTTCAAATTGTCTGTCCCCTTAAATGTATCAAAAGGTATGATTAAAACTGAAAATTAGGGGGAAGGGGAGTAAATGAAATGTCGGCAAAACTGAGAAGACACCCAAAAATCACAAAAAATAAATCACGAAAACGTTCAGGAGTTGTAAAGAAGTCGGGTAATTCCCAAAAAAAAAACCTATTCGAGTGAGGTCAACTATTCTTAAATAAAGTGAAACAGTTCCCTTATAATCCCGATCTCCATCAAAGGCATAATATCCAGCGCTACACCGGCAATCTAAATTATTGTATAATGTATAACTTCTTACCGTAGAAATCGTCCCAAAATGGATGATGCTACCCGAAATGTTTCCAATAAACAGTAAAAATTTGGCAATTGTATGAAATTGTGTGCAAAGACAAAGTAATGGAAGTTTTTGCGCTGTTTATGAATTTGCGAATTAGTTGGCGAATTATTTTACGTGTTAACAAATTTAAAGAAATATTAAAGAAATGGCGATATTTGGTTAAATGGTGAAAACCGAGAAACACAGTACTGCGTAGGCTTAAGCTTCAAAAACAGCGACAGTTGAAAAAAATGCCAAATGCCTTAGCTATTGAAATGATTCCACAAAAAAAGTTTGGCTAGATTCCAGCTGATCGATTAAATATACCCAATCAATACAAATAAATATAAAAAAAAACCATTAATTGCCTCAAAGTTGCATTAAAATGGAAAAAAAATCAGCCAAATCCATGTATTATTTGCCAATCTTCTGCAAAAATCTTACTTCAAGATATAATATATTGTATTGAGTATCAAATATTGTATTGAGTTAAGGAAAGCCTTCGAACATGGAACTAAAAAGCTCATAACTCGTTTTTTATTCTACTTAGAAATTTCGAACAGGTGCCATCTTCAGCAGAAAAATCAGAGCTTTCGATGGACATATAATGTTAATATGTGCAAGTATTTTTTCATCCCCATATTAGAGAATTTATACTAAAATTGTGTTTTATTGCCCCCCAAAGGGGGTTTTGCCCCCCATAATGGGACGAAAACTACCCTATGTGTTATTCTGATGCATAAGCTATATTATTGTGAAGTTTCATCAAAATCCATTTAGTAGTTTTTGCGTGAAAGAGTAACAAACATCCATACAGACAAACTTTCGCATATATAATAGTAGTAATATTATTTTAATCTTTTGCAATCTATATTTTGTAGCATTTGATCTATTTCAGCCTCTGCTTCACATTTTAAAAGTCGATTATGAAAATTACGTTTAAGAACTTCATTGGCCGCTGCGACGCCATCATTAACTTTCTAACCAGAAGTCAGTAAATTTAATAATCAATTAAATTTATCCTGATTTAATTAAACACACTGGTATGATAAATTATAAATTCATTTGTAGAAACGTGAATCGAAATAAAAGTAACGGAAAAAGAATGATTATGAAAATTTTTCCGCATTAATTTCCATATTTGTCAAGCTGTATGGGAATGACAGAATCCTCCCCCCCCCCCCCCCCACGCCACTTATCGAATTATCAGGGAACGTATTTTTCAGACTTGAAACATACTGTTTTAATTCATAGTGTAAATTTTAGAATTAGTAAAGCGTTCGATAAAGAAAATCAAATTTGTTTCTGAAGTTTTTTAATCAAAAATTGCAGTCTTGAATCATTACTTACCTTTTTTTTTTCAATGTCCTTTTTTTCTCTTTTCGAATTTGTGCGTAGTAGGTGATTTATGTATGTTTTTAAAAGCAAGAGTTTTGAATAAATTTCAGGTTTTCTTTTCAGATTTTTTGTTTACGCTAAATGTTTCACGAAAAGAATACTAATGAATCGGAACACTGTAAAAGTTATACCATAAGAACAGTGGCACCCAACCTGCGGCTCGAGGGGCACATACGATCTGTGAAGTTGATACGTGTGGCCCGTAGTCTTCTTTAAACTCAATAAATCGAAAAGCGCGTTTAATGAGAACGTCAAAAATTGAGCTAAATATTCAGAATTGGTTTCTGATAAACTGATGCAATTAAAAAAAGATGCATCAAGTAATGATTACATCAATTATTGGTTTTTAGTTTTCATTCTTTTTTCCTCGTTTTCATATGTTATTTAAAAAAATGTTGAACATTTTCAAATTTTAGTTATGTTCTGAACCGCGAGAACCATTAATATGAGGTGCGGTCTCAAGTAGAAAAAGGTTTGGCACCACTGCCATAAGAGATTAAAAAATCGTCAAAAATATTTTTTATTACAGTATAAAGTATGAGTTTAATAATTTTATTTCTGGAAACACTTCGGAAAACATACACAAAAAAATGTCCCCTGTGGCCCAAGCTCGCTTATTATAACCCCAGTTTATTACGTTTTATCTGCAATCTTAGAAGTTTGGATTTTGAAAGATTGGAAAGTTTTGTGTATTTGCCATGAAATGAAATTACATACCTTTAATAGCATCCGTTTTATTTCTACCTACATTCATAGCTTAAGATGGAAAAACGCAGAACTTCGAGGCTGTTAAGCTACCTCTGTCTAAATGTTAAAATTATGAGCTCAAACTTCACAATAATTATTTTTTACATAGGTGAAACCAAATGGGAGAGTAAAAAATAATAAAAAGGCCTATTTTGGACCACGCTAATTTACCATGCTGTTTCGTATAAGCTGAAAACGGACAGGATACAGAAAAATCTTTTGGAGGAGGCACGGAAAATTGAGCCCCCCCCCCCCCCCCCCCCGCCTATTTGATGTTTAACAACAGAGTTTTAATGACTTTATTTTTAAATGGTTTTGCGGTCAATGAATCTACTTCTAAATATAGGAATATTATGCACTAATATATTTTGAATGTGGACGGAAAACATCTTCAACGTCTCAAGCCAATTAAATACTAAACCCAATTTAATGTCACCGAGATGCTATACAATGAGCGGTTTTAATTAGGAACATTGAGGGCAATGTTATCAAATAAACCCATCCCTCATTTGAGATTTTATACATTAATTTATATTTTAACTACAAAATATTATTTGAATAAGAAAATCATAACTTCATAAAACATAAGTTTTATTGAAGAATTCAGAAACTATTTCTGTGTGAATTTCAATGCAGTTGCTGATTTGTTTTTAAAGTCATGACACAGTTGAGATAACATATTGATACTACATGCTATTTCTATTAATAATCATGATTTTTCCAAGAAACTACCATCATGTGATTTCTATCATTTTGCTTTTTTTTTATGAGCTGAAAAAGAAATCTATTATTTGGCAAATGGCTGCCTGGATCAAAATGACTTTTTTAGGTGAACCTACACATTTTTTTAGAAATGTTAATTATTGATTCCATAAAAGAAGAATAAGTAGACGAATGGCGATAATATGTTCCCTAGAATTCGAAACCAAATGTATTCTGCCACTCTGTGCCTCTGACTCCAGTATTACTTCTTTAGCAAACAAGAATGCTTTTATTTGAAATATGCTGTGTGTGTTTTGTGTTAATAATCTATATACAAAATGCAAAAAACAATTCAATTAAAAATAATTAATAAAATAGTTAGATTAATCTATCCCTTTGGGGGGGAGGGGCTGCCTCACCCCTAAAATCCGCTACTGATCATAAACTTATGATTTGCTTTCTGACCCGCCATAACTCTTCTAGGTAAGCACATACATATGTATTTTTTTTATGTTAATTACTAATTCAATGAAAAAAGAAGTAATAGACAAATCGCGATAATATATAACCTTGGGTTTAAAACCATTGAGTTACATATCTTTTTTCGCACTGTCCTTAAATTCCAATAATACTCGAAAAGCAAACAAAAGTGATAAGGGGAAGTTCAAATTTTCTTCTAGGTATATTCAAATATTCTTTCCTTTTTATATGATGTAATAATTAAAAAAAAAAATATATATATATATAGTTACATTGTGACAAAATTAATTAAAAATTATTTAATGGGTGAATTCAATTTATTTTATCCCGTCGAGAGAAGCACGTAAACTCTCAATCCCCCCCCCCCCCCCAAAGATTTGTAACTGCATGTAAATCGTGATTTAAATACTTTTAAAGCTTAAATTTTGTGTTTATATACATAATTTTACAAAAAAAAATGCAATTACTTATTAAAAATTACTTAAATTAAAATTATTTACGAGCGTCATTTTTGCCAGGTTTTTTCCTCGCAATTCTCGAGCGAAGAAAAGAACGCTTTCCAGGCAGCTATTTCTGTGGACAGCAGGTGGAGAAGAAACCCGCCCACAAGTGGGGTGCTGACCGTTTCCCCGAAAAGGCCATAAATCACTTGCGTAGAGGCGAATCTCGTACCTTCGTAAAGGGGGATGGAAATTTTTAGTTTGTGAATTGGAATAGGCTAACCATTTATTTGATTACTGTTGTTCAATTAAAGCTATCGAAAATATTTTAACATCTTTAGAAAGCTGAGATTATACGCTATGCTTCTATTTTTTAAAAAATCCGAATACTCCTCCTGGTTCGTCAAAAATTCACCTTTTCTCAAAGTTCAACTTCAAGTTTGTATAAAAAATTTTTGAATTATTTTAATGAAAAACCGCAAAAATAGAAGCACTCTATAGTCGTCACAGATTAAGTCAAAAAAAGAAAAGTTTGAAAATCTCAATTTCCCAATGAGCTATCGTAAGAATGAGAAGACATTCTGCCTCGTAGGTTAACATAGGGATGCGAAAACCGGGAATCTGTCTGATGCGGCCTCTTAACGCCAACGAATACACAAAACAAAAATACATATTTTTTAAAGTCTCTTTACTGGTGGCGCCCTCTCTTGACGGTAGGAGCAAACAAAACCTACTAATAAGAATGCCATTTCGGAAGAAAACACTAAAGCTGTAGTTAAACCAAGACTTCAAAATTAAATTCAAAAGATTTTGATGAAGACCCCATCGTAAAAAAGAGGGAATTGATTTTAAAGACATAAACATTTAATTAATCCTCCTGAGCCAATTGCCATTCAAGCCTAATGATCTAAATAGTCTAATACACTGCGCGTATGTATTGAAGGAATTAAATATTTAAGAAAAGCCAGACCAATGAAACACCACGAAAATGTTGATCACTTTTAGTCGTTATGACAAGCTTTGAAAAATGAGCCAAAATGTCCCCACCGTTATAACAAAACCAACTCTAATTTTAAATATATTAATACGAATCGACATTGCATAAACAAATGGCACAAAATCAAGAACATTGAAACATTGTCACGAAAGCAGCGAAGATTCACCAATAAACCATGATAAGATACGTATTCAATATTATAACAAACACTTAAAATCTTCGCTTAAAAAAGCAAAATTAACATTGACAATGTTCAACTGAATAATGAGGCAGTCATATGATAGTTCGGCAGGAACATGTTTTATTGGCACAAGATCCAAAGCATCGAAAACTTCACGCAACACATATGGCCATGAAGGTGTTCTACAGGAAGATATTTTCACCTGCTTAAGAAACGAATCGTTGTTGTCTATAGCAATCACATGGGCATGTAAAATAACTTTAAGGCAGCCAAAGAAATTCATTTGGGATGCATAGCTCCATTATCCATAAACAAGAAAGCAATCCATCACTTAAGAGTGAAAACCACTCATTCTGCCGCCATGAAAAGACAAAATTCGGCGCTACCCTTGGCGGCTCATTTCAACAAAGTCAAGACGTTCCGAAGAACCGTCTGCTCAAAAGCCACATGAAATGCAATAATGATATTCAATTTATGATTCACGGCTATATAAAAACTTTCTTACAGAAATCTCTAGAACTTTTGATTACATTATCCCAAAACCGGCCAGAAGTGGATCTTGAGCGAATGAAAATTCAGGCAAAACCAAACATACATTTCAATTGGCGGAAGATCATTGGCTGATTACTCCTATCTTTTTAACGTCTTCACTTGGTGAAAGATTTCAGATGAAATGCAGTTAAAGATTGCGTGTGAGCCGAATGGGAGTTCCCCTTTCTTGAGTAGAAGAGAAAATGAATAAAAACGAAACTGCTGTGGTATATTTTATACCAAGGGGTGTTCTAATTAATTCTCAAACTTCAATTGCAAAGTTGCCATCTTGTGCAGCTTTTTAAGGGCTTTTACATGGTGTAAAAATGTAAGAAATGCGACATTTCTTTGATGAGATAATGTTTTTTTAAATTGGAATAAAATTTTGAATTACTTTTACTGGATGAGAGGTAACTTAAGTCCTGTTCTGCACCCCTGACAACATGTATATAAAATTTCATGATCAGTTGAGTAGTTGCAGCACAAACTTGCTTTCTCATCCATATTAGTAAGATTTATATTGAGTTTTTCCTTTCATAGTTTATGTGCTTGAAATTATCATTTTTATGTTAACATTATTTGTAGATTTTTTCAATGGAGGAAGCAATAGACAGACGCCTTCTGCTGGCCCATCATCACGAAATAATCATGATTCCATTTTTTCTAAAGAGAATAGGACACCTAGTACAACACCAAGAGTAAGCTTGTTTCTTGTAACTACTTCTGTAAAATTTCAATTTTCCTGTTTAGTGCTTTGCCAAGTTTCAAAAATGTTTTATGAAACATTAATTGAGGCAGTGAGAGGCAAAGGGATTAAAATGAACATTTTCAAGTTTAGTTAGGCTTAGGTAGGCTTTAATTGAATTTTTTTTCTAAATCATGCTGTATAACAGCATGATTTAGAGATAGAGGCAAGAGATAGTACTAGCTGGGCTGCTAGTACAATCTCTTGTCTGGAAACATAGGAGAGGTTCTCCTACCATTTCAACATTTCATTTAGGGGTAGAGTTTTTTAAATGTGAATTATCTCAGTTTGGAATAAAATGCATATTACTTAACAGCAAGGGATCATAAACAGACTTTTATTTATTTAAAGTAAGGTTATTAAAGTTATTTAAATTTTAATGACCACAGTTGAGCTATTGCACAAAATATCTTGATAGTACTGTTATGTAAATTTAAATATACGATTTTCCGAATCTAGAAGAAGAGGAAATATTGTTACTATATTCCATCAGTGTCCTATGTCACGCTCTTTTGCCAGTACAAGCTGAAGATGAAAGGCTTTCTTGACCCATTATGCACCGAAGACAATTCTCTAATCTCCTAAGACACGAGAATGATCTTTCACAGCTAGCTGAGCTGATTGGAATGGTTGAAAAACAATTAAAGCAACAAAGTACTTAATACTCTTTTAAATTTTTCTCTTTAAAATAGCCCACGCAACTTTAAAATTTTTGCTAGTCTTCAATTTTCATCATTGAACGGTTGACTACTACAAAACAATACTTTTCGCTTCTTATAATAATTTTTACTTATAAGGGAAATATTTCTCTCTTGCTCAATAACCGATCCCTATATCAAACTTAAGACTAACAACACAGATAGACAAGTATTTATCATCAAATCTTGTGTTAATTTTATTAGAAACTGAATGAATCTGTTATTATATGCAAAATATTAATTCAATCTTATTACTTTACATCATCATGTAAGTTTTTGTCACTTTTAAAAAATTATTTTTTCAAATAAATCTGTTGTAAGGTCTGAAAATGATTCATGAATTTTCAAGTTATTATCCAAACAACAAAAAACAGTTGTTCGTATCTGGAAATGTTTTCAGTTTCATCAATTTTTATTGAGAACCAGCTGGAGATTTTCTTTAAAATTTCTTTTTACATATGATCATTGATTTGTGCGTTATGTAAATTTTCCCCATTTTTTATCTATGTGCACAAAATATTTGGAGGTGCGACCCCGTATTTGTCACCCCTGCCTACCATTTGTACTAATTATCTCCAAATTTTTCATTTTGGCACTTACACATCCCTTTGCTTCTCGCTGCCCCAATTAACCATTGCAAGACATAATTCAGTCAACTCGTTCAAATTAATCCGAATAAAACCTAGTTACCTGAATTTATAGCATGGGAATTCAGAAGTAAACCAATGGAGTTTGATACGAGGTGCTAAAATTAGAAAATGTAATGTAATATAAGAAATGTAATTCTGAAAAGAGACAATTAACTTGCATTTTTACTTTTTTGCAGCAAGTGGGTGGTTGTATTCTGGTTATTCCCCAGAATTCCAGTATTTTTTGTGTGTTAATACTAGAAATCTGGCATAAACCATTGTGCTCTATCTCCTCACCACCATTCTCTCCTCCCCCCTCCCTTATTTTTAGCTTACTCAAAAACTTTTAACGATTATGTCAATAGATATTAGCAATATGTATCGTGTAGACCTGTTAAAATGCTGTTTTTAAATTATTTTCCTTTTAATGCTTTCAATTTGAAAACTGCAATCTCTTTTCATCTGATATAGACACCTGATTTTTCTCATTTTTCCTTTATATTCTTTGTTTCGGCGTAAATAGGTGAAAATTCTTTTTATTTCCATTAAAATCATAAATTGAAAATTTGGAAATGAAATTCAGTGCTCTTCATGAGTGTTGGATGTCATCAAAAACCTTCCCTATTGTAAAAGTTTCCTCAATTGCATTCATTTAAGTTTAAAAAATATGGAGTTGTCGGTGTCAACAACGCTCGCCAAGTGGTACTAACTATTCATCGACTATTTGAGATGGATTAAAATATTCTTTGGAGTAAAAACCTTAATACGAAAAAAGGACTTGGTGTTAACATTGAAAGACTACAAAGAAATAGAAAAGTTGACCACTGAAAACAGTACTTTTGGAACATCCAATGCAATCAACAACTTGTGCCACTAATAATTTTTGTGTTATGCGAGATACAAACCTAAGCACGCACATACATTCAAGCGTCCCAAAATAAATTAGGGGACAGTCAAAATGCAACTTCTGATTGTTAAAGATTTTACACTCATAAATGTGTATAGACATTGAAAAAAAGTAGTCAAATTTTCTTTAAAAGGCTAATTAAAATGGAAATTTGAGTCATATATTTTTGGCAAAGACAATGCTTTCCTTTATTGGCACATAGAAATAAAAAGAGCACGACTTTATGGAGTCCGAAGAGTGTAAAATTTCAATCGAGAAGAGTTTTCCGGATAATCCCTGGTTTTCAGTTTCATGAGGTAGCATGAGCCCCAATCACCTCAGGTTTAAAGAACTTTACTGTTAATACATAACGTCTCTTGTTAAAATTTCACTTCTATATTAGTAAAAATGAAATTTTAGTTCATATTATTTTAATTAGGATATGTTTTGTATCGCATGTAGTGAAATTCTATATTTAGTAACAATATTTCATTTTAGGGAGCAAAAGTCTATTTTGTGCCTTGAGTTTTCAATGTTCTTTCACCATTAGCTGATGGTTGCAACCAGTTTAATTATGCGTATTACCTTAAATGCTCTTTTTTTTTTTTTGCTTGGGGCAAATTGAAAATCTTTTGGAGTCTTTTGATTTTACCTTAAAAAATGATTACATTATTGATACCATGCATATATAACATATGCATAATTTTTGTCACTTTATTTATTTTATTTATTTTTTTACAATGGTTTTTAAAATGCCAATTTCTTGGTGACTTTATAACAGGTTAACAGTTTAATAAATGAAAGCAATGTGCATTTTTATCCAGATACATGACATTTTTTTCAAGCCATTTTTAATAGTTATTTGATTTTTAAAATTCATTAATTTAAAAATTTTTATTTCAAAAAATATTTTGCATCTGCTCATTATTAATTTATTATGCATATTTCTTTAAGCCTCCTGCAGTTGCAAATCCGCGACACCGAAGATCTCATTCAAGCTCTGGTGATGTATGGATTGAGCATAAACCAATTGGAAACCTTGAATTAAGTATGATTTTAAAAACTTTGACCCCTATCATACCTAAATTTTAAATAAGAAAAATGTATGCACACTGTTGTCTTAACTCCTATGGATTGAAATTTTGTCAGATTTGAGGAATTAAATTATTATCAGCAACTTTTGAAAACACTAAATATGTGTCATAATGAATCTTAACTTGATATTTCAGTGGAGCGGATTATAAGAGCTATTTAGCAGATGCTCCAAAGTTGATTGTTTTTATGAGGAATTGACCATGTAAAAGTTCTATGTCACCAATACTTAGTCCATCTGACTCCAAATCTCTGGAAGGAAAAAAATATGATGTGAAAAATTTAGAAAAAGCATGTCTGTGAATTTTTTATTTCAGGATTCGTACGGGTCATGAAAATCCTGGAAAGTCATGGAAAATTAATATTTTCATTATAAGTCATGGAAATTTATTTTAAGTCATGGAAAAATGTCTTGGGCAGTAAAAAAGTAACAATAGCTAAAAGAGCGCTAGAAATATTGAGTGATTTAGTGATATTGCATATAAATTGAACGATCTGAAAAACAAATCCGAGTTTTGGAATCCAATTTCATCTGCTTCTGTAACAGCCGCTCGCCTTCTTTTGTAATGTGATTTTACTACTGGGGCGTCACTAATTTTGAATTCAACATTATTTTCAGCACTTCTTATATTTTGTATTCTGTAGTAGTGGACTTGCACATTCTTGAGTTTGGCATGCCCCCTCAAAAAGTGTAATTCAATTGCATCCGAGTTCATTTCAACTACTTGTAAAAAATTTATTATTAAACTTACCAGAGTTTATCTTAATATGTTGAAGGCTTTAAAAAATGAAGACTTTAGTCAGGCAATAGTACATAGAAATAGGGGAATTCTAATACTCTAAAACAGTAGTGCCCTACATACAGCTCGCAAAACTGATTCTCGTGGCCAACTGAAATATCTGGTTTAGAAAAAGGAATTTACTGAAAAACCTGGCTTTGTTTTAGTGAACGCATATACTATCAAGTTACATGGATCATTAGATGCACTATTGGACACCAAAGGACAATGTTTTTATTAATCAAATTTATTATTGGAAACTTAGTAATGACTCATTCAATTTTTGTCCCATGCACTACTATTCGGCCTTATTTATTAAATATTTGTTAGACATTTAAACATCAGTAGCATTCACTATATTTTTATTTTGCTTGAATTTGTATGATAAAGACAAATAAGAATAATTTATTAGTTTCTGCAGTGTGCACTGATATTTTTTCAGTCACAAGTAAGTGCTCCAATGAGGTAGTGGCACTCACGTAACAATTTTTCTACTGCCCATTTCTAGAAATTGTCAAGTTTTACATTAAATAGCACTATTCTCTTCGTGTAACAAGGTCATGAAAAATTTTATGAAGTCCTGAAAAAGTCATGGAAATTTTTAATCCAAATTGAGTATGAACCCTGTTATTTTGATTTTAATGTCTAAGATGTTTTTTTCATAAATAGTTAAGCAGAAAATGTTGGAAATTTTTATTCCTGCATAAGTTAGTTTTCCTACTTCAACATAAAAGTAGCTTGCAATGAAAGAAAGTTGCTCTTGTTCCACTCCTAGTAAGGAGATTACATAAATATTCTATTCAATCATGTTGCAATTTGATGAAAACATTTGTTTCCAGTATGGTGGAAAAATCACTAAAACAATTTGAATTTTTATTAATACATTATTCATGCAAGAAGGAAAAAACATAAATGAGCATCATTATTAATCAGCAGTTGTAAACGCTAAATTAATATATTTTACCAAAACCTATTAAACTTGTTAAATGACAGACTTGGGTGATATTTTTTCTTCCGTAATAATTATTAATAATTGTAATTTTTTTCTCTATTTATTTATTTCTGTTATTCATTTTATTTGTTCCTATTAAACTTGATTTTTTTAATGATGTATTTTAACAGATACAGTTCTCCAGCCTGCCATGAAGAAAAAAAAATCTGTGAGTAAATTAGAAGTTAAAGATGTAACAAAATCTGATGTTTCCAAATATGTTCTCCAACATCAAGAACAAGACTCCCAGGGTGAAGTTGAAACTCAATTATATAAAGTATGTATAGTTTAATATTTTTACATTTTCTGAACACCTTAAATTTGTTTTTGTCTGGGTAAACTTCTGCTAGTGTATCCTACCCGATGTGAATCAGTGGCATATACAATATTTTCTCCTAGAAGAGGAGGAGGGGAGGATTTTTGGTAGGAACAATACGTACAGGAGTGTAACCCTATATTCTTATACAGTCGTCCCCACTTAATTGGGTAACAGGTAATCAAATACAATTTATAGGAATATAAATCTATGGAACAAAAAACAAATCGTATAGCTATGATAAATTTCCCTGCTTTAAGAAATATTTTTTCAACTCGGGTATGTCAAGGATTTTTCTCAAAGTCCGTTTTTTGTGAAAAATCAAATGATTGCATAAAAAATCAAATAATTACACAAAAAATAAATTTCATGTAAAAACAAAATTTTTAAATTTTGAGTTGGAGCAAACTGCATTATTGAAACTCTTAGTTGGGTTTTTTCCTCTTTTCTGTTGAGAATATCATTCTTGCAGACTTTCCTATTGTTAGGGGAGGGGGAGAACAAAAAGAATAAAATTCAGACTGGTTTAGCATTTAATTTTTTGACTCTTGACACTCTTAACCCATTAACTGCCAAAACTTGAAATCGTTATTTTTTTTAAATTAAAAGCATAAAAGTTATCATTTTGAACCTGTATAATAGTAATATGCTCAAAAAAGAACAAAAATGCACTTACTTTTACAAATATAGAGTGTTGCGTTGACGCAATGTCAGCGGAAAAGGAGTATTAATGCTAAGTAGTTTTATCAGAAATTCTTCAGCAGTTTCAATGCTTTTTATACACAGGAAATTTTTATAATCTTAGTTATGGTTCTTAAACATGCCGAGCACTTTAGAAGAAACTGAAATTTATATAAAACAAGCACATAAATACATTTTAGAAATTTTAAATTTTGAGGAAAAATAGATTTTTTATAGTTACTCATGAAAAGCTTCACTGCAATCGTGATGAAGTGCAGCCTTACAAGCATTGCAGCAATAAATAGTTTGGCTGTGGCAATTCTTGCAGCGTTGTCTTTTATTGTCTCTGTCGACCTTACGACAAAATGTCCCCCACATACAGGCATTGGTAAGCTGAATTTGCTTGGCCGTCCTGTAGCTGGACTTTTCTTTTTCATGTCACTATCATAAGGGGTTTGTAAAAGATGAAGTGCAACCTCTTGCCTAAAATCCAATAGTGACTTTCTGTTTTCTTCTTTCGATAGTCTTGAAAGTTTCCAAGCATTGGTTAATGCAACATCAATATAATTGGAGAATATTGGCCACCACCATTTTTTTCCCTCGGACTCTAATTCTGTAATTTGAAACTAAATTGCCACACAAATCAACACCCCTCCCCCCCATTTTCATGTTGTATTGCTCAATTATACAAGGTTGAGGAACAGAAATCTTCTTCTTCTGGTTTATGGAATAGCGAGAAAAGTTTTTGACAGGCTCAATTTTACCATAGGTTGAACCCATAGTCACAACAGCCTTGTCATTCCATCGAACTACAAGTATCTCGTTCTTCTTTTCATATTGAAAGTCATAATACCCCCTTTTTTTGCTTTTAATACACTTTACTGATTCTAGGGCACAGTTGTCGATGCAATTCTTTCTCATAGTTCCAGTGGCATTGAAACCCAAATATTTAAGATGACAGAGAAGATTAAATGAAGTGAAGAAATTATCAAAGTAGATGGCATGATTTATAGGAGTTTTAATCACTCTGAGCAAATTCATAACTACACTCCCACCGAGGCCAAATTTTTCATATTCTGATGAGTTTGCTGTGGTTGATTTTCCTGTATAATTGTCAAAGTTGAATACATAGCCATCTGAGGAGGCTAAAGTCCAAGATTTATAGCCAAATCTTATCGGTTTCCCTTTTAAAAACATTTTCACTGAATGTTTACCTCTATACGGAATCATTTGCTCATCAATACTTAAATTATGAGAAAATACACCAAATTGTTGGAATTTCATATTTAGTAAATTCAAATATGGTCGTACTTTGTACAATTTATCATTGTTATCAATGGCATTATTGTCAGCCAAGTGCAAATTCTGCTTCATTGTTCTGTATTGAGAGAGTGACATCACTTCTCGAACAATCGGAACAGAAATGTCTTTATCAAGTGACCAATACATTTCTTCTTGTGGCAATGAATGGTACCCTGCTAGCAAAAGAATTCCAATAAATCTTCGCATGTAGGCTTCCGTAGCTTTAAATTCTGGACGATTTTTTTGCTGGGCATACAAATATGTTTGTTCTACAAGATGCGATAAAACATCGGAATAAAAAAAAAAGATTTAAAATATCAACACTAGCTTTACCTTCTAGAGTGTGTCTTACAGCTTGAATGGGGACCTGTTCTTCATTTTTTGGTTGATACCTATCAGTTGGTTCCTGTTTTGTCCATCGCCAATCTTTTTTTCATTTTTTAGTTTTTTTACTATGGGATTTGGAACAATTGAACTTTATTTTTACGTGGACTTCAACTTCGACTGCAGTATCGCCTGGTAAAACTTTACTATCATTATTTAAAATGTTGTCATTGCCTTCTTCTTCATCACTAGCTTCTGTTATTTCTGGTGGTACAACAACAGTATCTGTTTCTTCATTTTCATTATCATCATCATCTGAGTTTTGTACAAAAATCTGTTCCAATGCTTCTTCCAAAGTAAGATATCTTGTTCTGGGCATTTCGAAAGGTAGAGACAAAAAAAAGCTTCCACAGTCAAAATGCGCAGAATAAAAATGAAATATAGTTCTACCCTAAAGCAATTGAGACAGGTAGTCAGTCTACCCCTTTTTCGTTGATGTTGTGTCAACTCAACGCCAGTTTTTACTTCCCCCTCCTCCCCAGCAGAAGCAGTTTCTTTGAGGAATGTTCTGATAAAAAGTGACCTTGACTAAAAGTATTTCATACTTAAAACAAAATTTTTTTTTATTTTTATTTTTTCTGACAGAAAACTGGATCACAAATTTAGTCAAAAAAAACATGTGAGAGAAACAATTTTTATCATACATAAAAAAAGAAATTTAAAGCAATTTTTTTATTTAACATATTTCTACTAATACTCTTAAATTCAAATTAGCAATCGATAAAAAAAATTAGATTACTAGTGTAGTTTCTATGGATATTTATTATAACTGTTGCATCAACGCAACACCAGCGGGTAATGGGTTAAAGAGCACGGAATTTCATTTAAAATTTATAAATTCCGTGATTCTAATTTTTTGTAAAATTGTCATAGAATTGCATTTTACAGGCCTTTGATAAGCATATCATTAATATCTATTGATGCAGTTGAAGCAAAAATAAAATTAAACCATCGATTCAGCATTTTATTTTTTGACTCATTAAAGACAATGGAATTTTGCTTAATAAACGTGAAATAAGCGTTACAACAGAAATAAAGAGCCGTTTCATTTATTTGTCTCCTAATAAAGCGAAGTTAGCATGAAAAAAGAATAAAATATGATTCATGATATCGGATGTGAACATTGAATGTTTCAAAATGAAGGCATAAGTATGAAAACAGTAAGTAAAAAGGTTTATCAAAGTTAATCATCCTTCTTAGTGTCAAAAATTCAAACCCACATAAATTTCTCCTAAAATAACATTTAACATTGCACCATAAAAACGCAAATATTGCCTAGTTGGTAAAATGATCCGAATTTTTTTTAATCAATTCAATATATAAGTTTAACACCAGACATTAAGTGGCGATAATTTAAAAGCTGGTAACCCTATCTGAAGTGATCATTTTTACAGTAGAACCTCTCATTAAGGGACACTAAGGGGAACGGACATTTTGTCCCTTGAATAGAGATGTCCCTTCTTCGGAGGTAGATAGATTGATCCATTCTGTGTACTTATTCAGTATAATTTCATAATAAACATAGTCTAATCACATTGAACATATAGTAATGAAATTGTTTCATATATACTAAATAATATTCAGAACTATTCAAATTGAGAACCAGTGGCGCACACAGAAATTTTACAAGGGGTGGGTCCAAGGCCAAGAGCCTCATTCTCATATCATACCCCAATATGCCGTCAAACATATTGGCTTGATTTTATCGATTATCTGGAACGAAGAGCAGTAAAAATAAGTTATTGAAATCAAATTAGCATTTTTAAATGAAAATACTTAAATAAATAACCAGAGAGTAAACTAATGTATGCTTTTATTTTTCTCATATTTGAAAAATGGATTCAAGTTCATAGAATCTGTTTTTAATCTGTAATTACGAAACTGAAAACATGGTTATTGCAGTGTATTCATTTATAATCACCATTCTGCTTCTTACAAGCAATTCGTTATAGAAAAAGTGCCCAACATTTAAAAAAATATTTTAACATGATTTTATTTTTTCACATATTACAACTGTAAGTATTGTTACCTTTGTTTGAAATTACTCTTTGTACAAAATAAATAGAATCATAATCAATCGGGGGGGGGGGAGCAAGACCTATGGGAGGGGTCCGGATCCCTGGACCCCTCCCTTGTGTGCGCCACTGTTGGGAACAAAAATATTAAAACTTAATCAAGAATTTCGTAGTATCAATTGTTTTGTAATTGATTTTCATTAATTACTATTTGGAATGAATGTGTTACATGTATTTGTTTACTGTCATGTAATTTGCAATAGAAAAAACAGGGCTCACATTTTAACTGTTCTATGCAAAGCTTGTCATGGGTGGCACACAATCTGTCAGTGCTGAACATGAAAAAATTGGGGATAGGGAAAAGCATAATGTAAGTCTTAATAAAAGAATTTTAGAATACATACTTTTTTTTTTCATGTTAATGTCACAGCAAACTTTTATCAGTTAAGTTTTGGACAAAAAAGAGAACCTCCAATTCCAATAAATTCGATATTTCGAATGTATTTATTTTTTTTCTCTGTGACTGATCCTTAAATAGAGTGTTCTTTAATGAGAAGCAAATACATGGAGATTTCCATTCAAAGGGACTGAAACCAAAAAGTCTCCTTTATTCAGAGGTGTCCCTTAAAAGAGGTACGACTGTACATCAAGTATTTTTGAATAAGTACAGTTTCTAGCATAACAGTGTCAAGTGTAGAGATGTAAAATTTTCAGAAAGTTATGGGGGGGGGGGGGGGGTACAAGTTTTTTTTTTTTTTTTTTTCAAATTCTAAATCTCTTTTTCCTGGATCTAAAAAAAAATGATTTTTAAAGAATCTTTCTTAAGTTACTTTATCTGTCCAAAAATCTGCAGATTCTTCAGAAAAGATCTGCAGTAATTGTTGCCAAAAGCAATGGAAACATGATAGTAGTGATAAAATTCACAAACTAATTTCAAAGCTGGAATTTAAACAAGCATAGATTTGTGGGTTTGGGTATTTGAAACCTTTCAAATAATGTAGGTTTTTGATCATGGTCTCATGCTTCGATTCAAGACAAGTCATCATTTTAAAAAATTTCAAACACAGTTTTTTCTTCCTTCACTACACGCTTGTTCAAAATTGGTTTTTAAAGTCAAGCATGCAAACTTCTCGTAGAACTTGAGCAGATTAACAATAAATAATGCTACATTGTAAGTGCTGCAGTATTTGCTATGTTACAAAATTTGTAAGTTATTGTTTTTATATGCGATTAATTTGTTGTAATCCTGCTAAATTTAGCTTTTATTCCATGAATTTTCACTTAAAATTAGCTTAGTTCTTGAAACTTTACCTATGTGTTGACTTTGCCTGCTATGCACCATTTAACATTGCGCTTATGGGATTGGTGAGAAATGTATGAGATATTGCCAAGTTCATTTTTGGCGCTAAATTTGGGGACATTTGTTTTATCTCTGTTAATACAAAGACTTATGTACTGTATTTTGACTTAGTGTCTTGCATATTTGGATGTAAATATGTGTGTACTGTTCTGTTTGGGGTGGTTAGTGATGTTTTCCAAATTACTATGGTTATTTTAGCAATTGTTATAGACTTTAGTGTACATATTTCTAAATAAATCTCTTGTGTTTTCGCCAGAAATGTGTTGTAATTTAAGGAATTTCTTGAAGTGTGTTGAACTCATACAAACTTCTTTTGGCACTACAAATGATGCCAAATGGTCGATAACGGGTAAAGTTTGAAGAACTACTGTAATTTTAAGCAAAAATTAATTTAATAAATGTAAAATTTAGACAGATTAAAACGTAGAAATTATTATTAGCACTTTCAAGAACTAAGGTAATTTTGAGTGTAAATTATCAGAATAAATGCCAAATTTAGCAGGACTGCAGCAAATTAAGCATGTATGAAAGTAACTATTTACAAAATTTGTAACAGCACAAAAACGGAGAATGCATACAAAATGATGTGAAACTAGACTAAGTTACCAACAAGTTGCCAATTTGACTTGATGATAACTCTGTAAATAACATGTGTTACCTTTGTTAACTATTACTTTTTTCTGCTCTTCTAGGCTGATGTTATTCCATCGGCTGGTGGAGGAGCACAAGTCATCTTTAATGATGTAGAAAAGCTAAAGCAAGTTTCTCCTCCCCCTGTTTATAACTTAAGGTTAGTTGCTATTTATTTCTATCAAATTATTAAAGTAAGAAGCTGCCAAGCTTTGAACGCAGGAAAACCAGACATGTTATTTTGTCAGGAAAATATCAATTTTCTCACCTGTGTGGCAATTCAGGATGATTGTTTTTCTTGTGTTTTTTTCCCCCATGCTTGCAATATTTATCAATACTTAAGGTTTTTGGAAATAAAAATTCAAGTTATGTATCAGTGGACTGAATATACTACCATGAAGATATACTAGGCTTTCTCCGTCATTTCTACAAATTTTCATCCATAAATAAGTTTTAGGTAGATAATAATTCGTTTTAGGAAAATTCCTATTTAGGAATCCTGATTTTCACGAATGTAATTAACTTAAAATTGTTTCAAACTTAATTATTTATAATCAATATAAAACCAGGGAGAAAAACTCTTTGAAATTATGCCAAAATCGCTCACTTTTCTTTCGGATGCATTCTTTTTCTGTAATGTTGTCCTTTCCACCTATTTGTTTTCCTCCCTTGTTTCAATGGTTATAAAAGTAGAATAACTCAACAGCTGCCTATCTGACTTTTTACCACATGTGCACCAGGATGGAAAAAAAAATTATATATATATATATATTTATATTTTTATATATATTTTTTAAATCAAATTGTAATAATATTACCTTCAAAATTAAGTGTGAGACAATGCCTTCTGATGCCCCAACTCATCTCTAGACGTGTTGAGATTTTATACAAATGAATCACAAGCCTTGATTCTGTCAATGCGTAACGAGCATGTTTTGTTCATGCTAAGTTTTTTTTTTTGAAGTATCTATATATCTATTGTGTGAGGTAGTACACTATGGGACCCAAAATTCAGAATACCCTGACTGCAATCTTTTCAATTGGAGGTTTTTCTGCAAAAAAAAGTTCAAAATAAAACACCAAATCATTTTTTTTTTTAAATTTTACACTAAATTTATTCTAAAATTTCTTTCCAACTAAATCTCCCAAATTGTATGCAAAAGGCTATCTAATTTTCATCTTTCAATATTGGCAGCTATTATTTAGGCATTATTCTTATTTTTGTGCCGTCTTAATTAAATATTTAAGCACATTTAAATCAATTAATTTTTACACAGGAAACGAAGTTCCGAAAATTTACCTTTAAGAGAAATAGAAAACAGGGTAAGTACATTTATTTAGTGCTCATATTTTTTTTATCACATCGTTTGCTATAAAATTAGAGTTCTTAAACATTGGACATTTTTCAGTGCACCGTATCTGTAGAGTGCCATGGGCTGCCATCAAAGATAATGTAAGTATTCTAATTAGTTTTTCTCTCTGTACTTTTGTAGGAATTTT
This sequence comes from Uloborus diversus, assembly GCF_026930045.1. Taxonomy (NCBI): domain Eukaryota; kingdom Metazoa; phylum Arthropoda; class Arachnida; order Araneae; family Uloboridae; genus Uloborus; species Uloborus diversus. The sequence goes on from NC_072738.1 coordinate 87,150,303, forward strand.
ACATTTTTGGCATCTCTTCAGTCTTTTACCTCTGCAAAACGATTGTTGGAGGCAGTATAGCCTGTTGCAACTCTTGAGCCATAAAACCCAATAGCACCAACCAACCAGTTTAAATAACATTTCCATGTATTTACACATATCAATCAATAGATTATGAGTTATTTCCTCATAGCTCAATGTATTGTTTTATAAAGCTTATTCTATTAAACGTTTCCTTATAACGACAAAGCTGAAGAATTGTGAAATGATAAAATTGTTGTAAAATACATAATGCTATAAGCTGGGGTACAAATCCGCGGCACCTGTGCCACCCAACTCCACGAATAATTAGGAGTTTACTGTACATACGTATCTTATGTCGTTTAACATGTATATATGAACATAAAAGCAAACAAATTTTAAAAATAAGTATCAAAGCACTATAATTTAAATGGGCACTAAAGCAGTGATGTAATTTGAAGCGGTGATAAGTCACAGATGTTTCTGTGTGAAATAATCAGGGTTCAAAAATTATATTGTCCGACTTGCCCGTGGCATGTAAAAATTCTGATCAGTAATGAATCTTTTACCCTTACATGCCCGACTGGGCATACAATTATAAATTTTTAATCAAGTACTGGTAATTTTATTATCAACTTATTATGTACTATTTATTTAAACTTTTAAAAATGTTTTATATTGAAATAATTCTTGACTCATTTATAAAACTTTCAAATTAGTTTTTTGTGTGATTAATGCTATATGACAAATTCAAATATTTTTGTTATAATACAATAAAAAAACTGAGCATGTAAAAATTTGATTCGAGTGCATTTTTTAGACAAACATGCTTGGCGGGGCATGTCAAATTTTAAAGATTTTTCCAGCCCTGAAATATACTTAGTTGCTCCAAATTGATGCAAAATTTAAATTTTTGCTGCTGCAAGCTGCTCCAAATTTACGATTGTACTGCTCCCGGCTGCTCCAAATTTGCAATTTTACTGCTCCCAAGATTGCTCCAAAAGCGAGTTTTGGTCAGTACATCCCTTGCTTAAGGATGAGTAAACTTATACTTCAATATAAACTTTTATTACTGATAAAATATACAATTAACAAGAAGCTCCGTCTAGAACTATACGAGCCTACTTTCCCGTATACCCATACTACTTTAAAGTACCTGATCAATATTCTCAAAAATAGCTAAAATTGCAAATTGTTTCAAACATATTTTTATAAATATTTTAAGCTAATTTCTAGGAATAAAATATTCCTTACTCATCTAAAAAAATTAGATGCATAAAAAAAAAAATTAAAAAAAAATAAATAAATGAACAAATAAAATAGCAGCACTTTTTAAACAAAGCAGGTAATACACTTTTTTCCATTAAAAAAAATTCTTTAACAGATTTCAAAACGAAAAAATAATAATAATTAAAATTAATAAGCTCATTAAATACATCATATCAAAAAAAAAAAAAATTGTTTCGTTTTCCCCTGTTGCCAAAAATATTTTTTTAAATGAATTAATGCACTTACTAAAATAAATAAAGACAATAAAATGTCAACTTAAAGAAATACTTTTCATTGTCCAAAAAAAAAAAAAAATGGTCTGCGCATATCTTTATGCAGAAACATAAATGACTTTGAGTTTATTCGCCGAAAACTGAATACCTAAATTAAAACTTTAGCGTGAAAATAAAAAACAGTCATATCAACAATAATTCTTTCACAGTTAAAACCATAGCAGCAGAGTTGGAGTTGGAGTCAATCTCATTTTGGGATAAAGGAGTCGGAGACGAATATCCAAGAATCGGAGTCAGTCATTTGTCCTCCATGTATAAATTTTTGCCAAAGCTACAAAGTCGGAGAGTCGGAGTCTGATTAATTGTCGGGCACAGGAGTCGGATTCGGAGTCAGGTGCTCCTAAATTGTCGGAGTCTGGAGTTTGGTGTCAAGAGCTATTTCCAACAAAATTTGTTTGGGAAAAATCCGCCTTCAAGTACGGAATCTACATTGACTTTCGGTTTCCCCGTAGGCGCTAATATTAAGGGATTTGAACTGTTAAAAATTGAACAGAAAGTTGTTCAAATCAAAAAGATATTTTATATGCAAGTTTTCCATCAAAAGCTTTTTCCTACAAAAGCAAATTCGTCTCATAGTTCGGAATTGCCTCGAATTTCCCCATAGACACTAATGTTAAGTTTTTTTGAACTGTTCAAAACTGAAAAAAAATAGTTCAAATCAAAAAGTGAAATATGGGAATGAGGTGTCCTGGCCGAGATCTTTCGAAGAAAAAAAAGTTTGTTCTGATTGGACTATTCATTCAAAAGTTATTAGGAAGGGACAGACAGACAGACCGACAGACATTTTTTCCCATCTCAATACCCTTCTTTCCAATTTTTAATTTTTCGATATTTATTTAATTATTTAATTTATTTTTCACTTTTTTTGTTTTTCGCGATATTTTTAAGATGCATTAAGCCTTTTTTATGCTTTTTTTGACTTTTACTGGGAAAGTAGGCTAAAAAAGCAAAAGGCTACTAAAACTTTAAAAGGAACATTTCAAAACTCACTATCGAGCAAACGCTAGCAGTGACAACTACTAATTAGGCTCCAAGTGAATTCTGCCGCTAACAGTCCGCACGTGTGTTTTACCTCTCGCTCCACGCTAAGACAAGTTGAGTAGTACACAGCCGCTACTTCGGATAACTGATAATTACTTGGAGTTGACTGGAGCGATGTTGCAAACTGGATCCTGCAGTCCCCACAGGCTTATAAGAATAACTTTATACTCATAATCATAATCATCGTTAGCAAAACAGTCCCATGTCCATCTTTTTAAAACTTTGATATAAATGTAGAAATTTGTTTAAAAACATGAAGTAACGAAATAAAAATACCGTTGTTTTTCCTTTAACTAGCTATCCTTCTTGGCTGGAAGGATAGTTGTTATTCAAACAAAATGTTATTAGATTATGAGTGAAGAGTTTTCAATTTTATTACAAAAAATTTAAAACTTGATTAAAAGAAGAAATACTACTTTGTACAAAAACAAGTCTAATTTTTGTTAGTTTCATAAAATTAAAAGTCTGATGTGCAAATTAAATGCTTTTAAATGGTTAAAAAATTTGTATTTAAAGGGAAATTTTTGAAATTTCAACTTTGAAACTCATACACAATCTAAAGACATAACTAAATGCATATTTTTATTATTTTTCTCATATTTAAAATGCCAAGACAACTTTTTTGTCATTAAAAGTTTTGTCTTGTTACAAGTTCTGCTATTATCAAAAAGATCCATTTTCTGGCCCACCCCCTTTCAGTGCTATTAGAGTCTCCTGAACATTGCAGAACTATAGACAATTTTCTTGACAAAACAATTTTAAGAAAAATCAGCTAAGCCTTACTATGACCATTTTATCTGTCCCCAATAAACCTAAATAAAAGAAATTAGTATTATCAGTATGCGTTAAGCAGATAATATTTCATAAATCATGTGTGATATAGTATTTTTTCTCATTGACTGCATTTTAGGAAGAAGAATTAGCATACAGAAGAAAGCAAGAGCATCGTTGTGTAAAAACTTGACTTTTCCCGTCCCCCAAGATGCGTTAAGACCTTTCTTATTTGTATTTAAATTGTTACTTGCGAGTGATATGATTTTATGATGAAATATGTCTTTAATGTTTGTTTTGACTTTGTATGTTTAGAGTTTTATTTTGTAAAAAGTTATCAAAATTAGTTTTTTAAATGAAAACTTAGTCATGAAGTATTTTTATGCTTACGTATGTATGTATCAAAATTAATGTTTTTGAGTTTTGTAAAATACTCTGTACTTAAGCTTTTTAGCACTGTAAATTGCATTTTTAAAACTCAATAAAGTATTTTATGTAAAATAAATTCTGTAGAACTTTTTTTCACTATTTTATATTATACAAAGAGAATATATCTTTCAAATTTAGATTTATCCTTAGCTGGAGATGGGAATGATCAGGGGAGAACATGGGGGAGGAGGGGTCAGCTTTTTCAGTTCTTGGTTTATTTTTACTTTGGATTTGCAGGTATGTTTAGATCCGGGCCTATTGGTACCCCCTGTCAACTATTGCATATGATGATTTTAAGATGCTTGGTAAGTTATAATAAAAGATTTCGCTCAGTAAACAGCTAAATAACACTAGAATAAAAGGCAGCATTATCAAATTATATTATTATCCAGAAGTTGACAGCCCATGTTAACTACTTAATATTATGTCATTTTAAGTTCCAATAGTTTAGGCGGTGCTCAACAGAGATTCTTCAAAGAAAGTATCCTAAACAATTGGAAGACATACGCTGTTGTCATCAGATGATCGCAGAGACCTTGGCGCAATATTTGACTGCACGATAGTTCGCACTAGGAAGCTATGCTACAGATGCAAACAAATTTTGTTTTTTTGGCACCTGTGTTTCCCTTGCTAATTTTTTTTTTTTTTTTTTTCATAAGTATCAACTACTGGTGGTTTTACCTTAAGTGTGCCTCTTGACCTAGAAAAAGCTTGAAAAGTTTTGGGAGATTTTAATTAAGAACTTCTTTAAATTCAGAAAACCTTTTCAAGAAGATTTTTTGCAATCCCTGAACTTGTGGTCAGCAGATGAAAAAATACCGAATTATCGGGCTGAAATTGACGATAATACTACAGAAAATCCACGTACATACCACTATTGGACAGTATAATTGTGAGAAGATAAAAAAAAAACAAGATTTTCAAAAGTCTTCTTGAATACTTTTAAACAGTCATAATTATGTCCTCAAATGGTTATTGATATAACAAATACAAATGAAATTAGTGAGTGTTTGTGTCTCTTGGTGAGATTTTATTCTGTCTTAAAAATTAAAAGAATGTAAAAAACTACCCATTATGAAACTGAAAGGAGAGTGATTCCTCTCAACAAAGAGGGAGATAAAAAATATATGTCGCAAGATCTTTCCCTATAGTAGAAGAAAACTTCTGTTTATATTTTCAAAGACAAATGGCCATGGGTGCAAGACCTTCCGTCTCAGGACGGATTTCCATCTTGCCGAAATTTCCGAGATGGAGGACAGGGCGGAAGGAAATTCAATGACTTTCCTTTAGTTTTTACTTTAAAAAAAAAAAAAGAAAACTGGGCATTAGAAAATATGCTTCAGTCGTTATACCGTTCTAATAACCACGAATTTACATTGACATTCTCTCGATTTCCTGCCACTTGTTTTGTTTGCCACGTGCGTTTGGAGGTGTGGCTTTTTTAGACTCTTAACATTTAATTTATTAAATAGCTAGCTTTGTTACTGGGTCATTCCATGTCAAGTGATCCAAAATTTGAGAAATTTTTTCACTCACATTTTTGGACTTCTTTGAAATGTGACTCATCGATTGTACCCTTCAAGGCAATTAAAAGTCCAAATTTTTAGATTTTTATCTCTATTATTTTTTATTTATAAAACTTTGAATTTTGGAAAATCCTTCTTTTTTTCATGGATGCTTGAACATAAAAATGGAGATAACTAAACACCAAATATAGATGGAAAGATTTGGTAAAAAGCATTTTAAAGTGCATTAGTTGCTGTTTAATATGATATGCAATATAATTAATTTTGTAAGAATTTTCATTTTTAAAAATTTAAATTTCTCAGAAAACATATAATGAATTTTTTTTTAAAAATTCTCAAAACATTTTGTGTATTTTATCTTTATTTGTGCGAAATTTCAAGTTGGGATCTCAATGGGATCATATTTTTTATGAGTTTTTGAATAAAATTTGACTTAAGAAATAATGATATTTCTCAGGTTCTATTTAGTTAAATATGGGATTTTCTTACTGGTGATGTTTCAAATGAGTAGTAAGTAAACATGACTATGCTTGAAATGAACTGGCATGAACTTGTAGATTGGTAAGCCCCCCCCCCCCCCCCACCACCACTTTTAATCTTTTTTTAAAATTTTTTTTAGTTTTCAAAATATAAAAAAATAAAACAAAATTATTAGTAAACTTATTTAAATGTGGCAAATGTTCTTTAAAACAAGACGAAGTATATCCCCCCCCCCCATCCATACGATTAACACTATACTAGTATGCTTTACCTGGGGATTGAATTGAGAATTATTTTTACCCCAAATGTTTTTTTTAGGTCATAACTTCACAAAAGTGTACTTGATTAATTCAATATCTGATAAGGAAAGTTGCTGCCTGCCTTGTCTAGTGGTCAGAGAAGTCTGACTGTGACAGGAAGATCCGGGTTCGAATCCCGGCTCGGGCATGGACGTACTTTCTCTCTTGTCCTTGTCCTTTCTTTGTGAATGTGTTATTGTGATGTGAATGGTTGCCTACCCTATAAACGGGTCCTTATGGCATGTGTGTAGTGTAGAAGTCGGACTTCACGCCAAATTACGGTACAGTTGGAAAAGTTAAGCAGCGCACCCCAAATTGCCAGTCTAGCTGACACACGACAACAACAACAACATAAGGAAAGTTATGATTCATTTCATTCCTTACACCAGCACCAACCCTCAATTTGGGAGGGAGGAAAGTAATAGTTTACCCCAAGATCATAGCAAAATAGTATTTCCCCCGTGTTGTTTTAATGTTTTTCCATTCTTTTCATACAAAACTACAAATAAATCAAAGTATCAGATCATATGTCTGTCCGCACATAACTTTCTACAACATCTGGAGAACAGCTGTTTTTACTTTTTTTTATTGCTTGTTTTCTTTTTAATTTCTGTTGTGAAGGAGACTAATTCAACGAGATCTATCTATACATATATATTAAAGCAGTTATAGATCATACAAACTTTGCTCTTTTGAGCATAACCTTCCATGTTGTTAAGCTTCATTTCAGACTGGCTCCTCGCCCTCACTCTACCATCCCACTTTCCAAAAAAAAAAAAAAAGCTGCAAATGAGTAGGGTTCTATTCAGTGATGTTCCCAGCAATCCATTTTACACTATGTGTATGCATAATATGTCTAAAAAAACGTTTGAGAGCATATGGCATATCTAGAGTATATCCCTGGTTCTTTTTGTATTAAAGTTTTCCTAACTTTTAGTGTTTGTGATCCCCCTCTCCCTCCTATTTATGAGCCTCAGTCACTTCTGATGTTTGGCAGCGTTTGTTTTGATTATTACTCTTATGTACAAGCTTTTTTTTTTTTTTTTTTGAAAATAGTTTTGAAAGAAAAGATAAAAAGTGGGGGGGGGGGGGGTAACCAAGCTACAAGTTCATCCCAGCTCATATCAAGCATAGTCAAGTTTACTTACTACTTAGCCAGATCATCACCAGTAAGAGAGCATCATATTTAACTAAATAGAATCTGGAAAATATCATTATTTCTTAAGTCAAATTTTATTCAAAAATTCATAAAAATATGATCCTAACTTGAAAATATTGTACAAATAAAGATAAAATACACAAATGTTTTTGGAATTTTTTTTTAATTAATTATTTGTTTTCTGAAAAATTTAAATTTTAAAATTAAATTTAAATTTTTAAAAATGAAAATTTTTACAAAATTTGTCATGTTGCATATCATATTAAACAGCAACTAATGTACTTTAAAACGCTTTTTACCAAATCTTTCTACCTATATTTGATGCTGAGTTAACGTCCATTTTATGTTCATGCATCCATGAAAAAAAAAAGTGTTTTTCCAAAAATCAGTCTCATAAATAAAAAAATAAAAGAGATAAAAATCTAAAAATTTGGACTTTTAATTACCTTGAAGGGTACAATTGATGAGCCAAATTTCAAAGAAATCCAAAAATGTGAAAACTTTGAAATGAAAAAACTTTGAATGACTTGACATGGAATGAATGATTCTACTGCAAACTGACTGGATTGCAGACAGGAGTTGTCTGCCACTTATGTACGCTCTTTTACATTAAAGCCCTGATTTCCTAGTTGCGAATCGCCGTGACGCTGAAATCAAAGTCAAGTGAATTCCGGCATGGAAATTCACGACATCGATGTCGGCGTGTTCGCTCCTAGGAAACCAGGACTTAACCGTAATGCCCACACGCCGCGAAAGAACTGAAGCATAATGTTTTTCGTACTCCCCCCCCCCCCAAATATTGTGTACCGAAGAGTTTGAATGAAAGTTACAAGTGTTTTGAATACCAAGAATTAAAAAAAAGGAATTTCTACTAATATTTGGGATCCATTATCCAAATTAAACAGTTTAACTTTCTATTTGAGGACCCGTAAAGTGTTTTCAGTAACCATTTAGGTCCTCACTTGTGCTTTTTTCCTTATAAAAGAAAGGTTGTAGCGTCAAGATGGCATCTCTTTTTACCTGTTTTCATACCGAGCATAATGAAATACAAAAATTGCATTTGTAAATAAAATTTGAAGATAGTTATGGATTTGTTTGTTGATTGAGCTGTTTAATCTTTGCGCGTAAATATAAGAGTCTTTGAGGGCTTTCCCCGAAATCTTTTATTAGGAACGCATTTTTAGACTCTTTTGGTTAATGGGAGAAAGGGAGGCTTGGAGGTCCCTCTCCGGAAATTATTTCAAATTTAAGGGTATATTTTCGAAAACACAATAGTTTGAAATCTTTGGTGACTTGAAGGGAGAAAATGAGATTCAGGAATTCTCCCCAGTCGTTTTTTGTTATTAGAGCTTCAAAAACGCAATTTTAGATATCTTTAGTGATGCTAAAAACCAGGGGGTTCGGGGGCTTTCCCCCGGAATAAATTTCGGAGCTGGAGTCCTAAAAACGCAATTGTAGGCCACCTTTGATGATTCTGCAAAAGACATGGGGTTCTGAATTTTCCCCCAGAAATGTTTTGATTTACAAGATCCAAAACGCAATTTTAAATGAAATATGAGGAAAGAAGGACATGGGGGCTGAAATTTTTCGAAATTGAAGTCCTGAAAACACAGTTATAAGTAAAGCCAGACCAAACAACGTAAGTAGAAGCACAAATTTGTAAATTACAGCAGACACGTGTTTCGGCGTTACAGGGAACGCCTTTTTCAATGCAAAAATAATGAGCTTATGGATGAAAAGACATCCGACAAAAGCCAAGAGCAGATAAGCAAGCAGCTTAAAAGATAAAAACAGCGGATTAGCCAAACACCAATGACAAAGTTATAAACCGATCAGGAACCAATAGGAATGCAAGCAAAGGTCAGGAGCTTTCGCTTAGGTACGAACCCAGAAAGAAAGAATTCAATTGGACAAGGATTAAGCCGAAGCTTAAACAAAAAGAAAAGAAATTGTCAGTAACCGTGAACCGCAAGAAAGGAAAAGCAGAATGGAAAACCATGAAATAAGATAAACAGAAACAAAAAATATTCGAAAAAAGGAAAAATAAAGATAAATAGAAGAAAATTGGGGGGGGGGGTGTCAATCAAGACAAAAAGGCAAAAATAAACAAAGGAAGATAGATAAAAATGAGTGGGGGGAAAAAAAAGAGGGGGGGAATGGGGAAAGGACAGTATTAAAGATATGGGAGCCAAATGTTAGAAAAATATGGAACTGCACTAAGATCGTTAACTAAGTTAGAACTGTTCCTCAAAATATGAAAGGATTCCCAAAAGTCAAGATCTGATGAATTGGGGCATTTTTGGATAATCTGATAAGAGTTAAAATCAAAAGAGTGATTCGAATCCCAACAATGTTGAGCAATACTAGACTTATTTAATTGTTGTTTTTTCACATAATTTTGATGCTCTTTCAAGCGAATTTTTAAAGCACGCCGAGTCTGTCCAATATAGGCAAGTTTACAACTACAATTAATTCTATAAATTCCACAACAATTAAGAGGGTGAATAGGATCTTTAAGAGAAGAGAATGAAAGTTTATTAATAGGAGAGAACACCACCTGGAATTGGAAACGTTTTAGAATCTTAGCAACCTGATAGCTTACAGATGGAAAGAATGGCAAAACAACCAAATTCTTTCTGATGAAGGTTCGGTTAAGAACATTAGTTTGGGATTTATTTGAAAGTTTTTTATAAATGGAATCAATCAAAGTTGGCGGATAGTCTCTATCAATTGCCACAGCTTTAAGATAATTAAGTTCCACTTTAAGAAGTTCCGACGAAGAACAAATATTAATTGCGCGATAAACGAAAGAATTGAAAGCAGAATATTTTTGATTTGGAGGATGAGACGATAGTCTATGAGGAGGTAAAGAGACAGCAAAAGGTTTGCGATAAACAGTAGTTTCAAAACCAATTTCTGTACGAGAAACAAGTACATCAAGAAATGAAATGCAATTATTCCGTTCTTTCTCACAAGAAAACTGAATATGAGGATCAATGGAGTTTAAAATAGATAAAACCTCATCACTCTCAAACTGATTCTGGTTCATTAGAACAAAACAGTCATCAACATACCGAACATAAAATTGGAACTGCAGTTTTTGGAACAGCTTAACCTCAAAATAATGCATGTAAATATCACTAAGAATGGGGCTAAGTGGGTTACCCATAGCCAGACCATCTAACATAATATAAAAATTCCCATTAAAAACAAAAGAACATTGTTTAAGACAAGTACGGGTAAGGAAAATTAAATCCTCAATTTCCGTATTGGTGAAATGAAATTCAGAAAGTCTTCTACGAAGGCATAACAATGAACCCTCGACGGGAACGTTCGTAAATAAAGAGTTAACATCAAAAGAAGCCATAAAAGAATTATTTGGAACGAAACTATGAATTTTTTTAACAAACTCAACAGAATTTTTAATGGTAAATAAATTGTGACTCCTAAGGGGAGAAAACACAGAGACTAAATATTTTGCAAGTTTGTACGAAGCCGTACCAATATTGGAAACAATCGGCCTGAAAGGAATACCAGCTTTATGCACCTTAGGTAAAGCATAAAATCTAGCACAATTAGCAATAGATGGAACAACAGAGCGTTTAACATTTGAAGGAATAGACTGAACAGACTTAACAGCAGATGCAATAGTTTTTAACTCTTTATCACTAGGATCTTTAGAAATTTCAGCATATGGCCCAGAAGAAATCAAATCATTAGTTTTATCAACATAAGATGATTTGTCAAGAACAACAATTTGGCCACCCTTGTCAGCTTTGGTAACAACCAGATCAGAATTCGAAACTAAGTCTTTAACAGAACGGCTAACAGTATTAGCAAATACAGGTTTAGAAATTTTCGAGTTAAAGTCAATATTAGAAGCTATAAGATGCCGAATCGAATCTTTTTGAGAGGAAGTTAAGGCACTAAATTTAAAAGCTTTCTCAACAGGAGCAATAAGCTTTGGAAAAGAAGGATTAACACTCACAGCAAAATTATCATTACATTTTAGAGCCTCAATTTGAGAATTACTTAATGGAACGCTAGAAAGATTAACAACAACATTCTTATTAACAACAGGTAAATTATCATGAGGAACGACATGAGAAGATTTACAAAGCATAGCTAATTTCTTTTTCAAAACAATTTGATGTTTATCAGAGGAACGAAGGGTTCTAGACCAAGAATTTCTGTCAATAATGTTAAAGTTCAGAATGGAATTAGAAACCGAAAGATGTAAATCATAAAGTTCACGTTCAATAAACGATAAATGTTTCCTAGTTTCCTGGATCGAAGCTCTGAGTAAAGCCAATTTCGACCGAAAGATTACTTTGTCAATTTTTACAGAACGTGGTAAATTACATTTCAAAGAAATAAACTTCGGAATAATTTTCTTGCGCCTACACTCTTGAAGAAATTTTAAATGGTTCAAAAAACGAAATTTCTTAATCCGAAGATTGGCAAACCTATTGATTTGAGACATAATCAAAAGCAAAACCAAAACAAATGAAAATAAACAAAATCAAACAATAACAGAATGAATAAGAAACAAGAAGTAAAAAATCACGATCAAAATACAACAATAGACAAAAATTCCGAAAACAAAAACACAAATAGCATAAAAGGCGGAAAATGTAAACGTAAGGCCCGTTTAAGCCACAAATAAGATAAATAAATACCTTTGTGCTGAATAGTAAAGTCAGACCAAACAACGTAAGTAGAAGCACAAATTTGTAAATTACAGCAGACACGTGTTTCGGCGTTACAGGGAACGCCTTTTTCAATGCAAAAAATAATGAGCTTATGGATGAAAAGACATCCGACAAAAGCCAAGAGCAGATAAGCATGCAGCTTAAAAGATAAAAACAGCGGATTAGCCAAACACCAATGACAAAGTTATAAACCGATCAGGAACCAATAGGAATGCAAGCAAAGGCCAGGAGCTTTCTCTTAGGTACGAACCCAGAAAGAAAGAATTCAATTGGACAAGGATTAAGCCGAAGCTTAAACAAAAAGAAAAGAAAGCCATCTTTAAGACGTAGGGAAGGTGAATGAGATCGGAAATTCTCAACTTTTGATATTGAAGCTTCAAAAACGCAATGCTAGTGGATCTTCATTGATGTTAGGGGAAGGGCTCTCCAACGGAATTTTTTCGGAGAATTGAAGTTCTAAAAACGAAATTGAAGGCCCTCATTCACGATATTTTCGGAAAAAATATTGATTTTGGCGATTTTTCGAAATTGAAACTCCAAAAATTCAAAATTTTTGACAATCTTCGTTGACATTACCCAGTAAGCAAAATATCTTGCCTCAGTATTGCATAAAGGTTGACATGCAAGGAAAATCATCTTGCATTAATGCTGCCTCAATGTTGTTATGTTACTCCATTTATGCTGTCAGCAGGCTGCCACAATATTGACTGACAAGGTGTATGCAGCATAATATCAGGAAAATATCCAGGTAGGCTGCTTTTGTAATATTGCATACGTATTGATATGACAGGATAATATCAAGATGTTGTCATGACAGCATGAAATCAAGGTCTAGGCAAGATGATCTTGCTTTTGTAATCTTGCATACGTATTGATATGACAGGATAATATCAAGATGTTGTCATGACAGCATGAAATCAAGGTCTAGGCAAGATGATCTTGCTTTTGTAATATTGCATACGTATTGATATGACAGGAAAATGTCAGGATACATTGACATGACAGTATGAAATCAGCACGTTTGCAAGGTGTTTTATCTATTTATTTATTTGTATTATTTTCACTTTAAACTCGAGAATTAAATTTCATTCTTTAATTATTTCTGTTATTCTTCAAAATAGTTTTCTAGCCTAAGAATATTTCCTTAAAGCTGACATCTGATCGGAAATTCCAGGCCCGTGTCTAGGTTTTCATAAAGGGAGGGGTTTTGAAGCTTCTACCTTTCCCAAGGGGGGAGGGTGAGAGTTTAACTGTATTTCCCTCCCCAGAAGAATAATTCTGGCTGTGCAAATAGCGGCAGTATTCCTTCATTTTACTTTTTTTTTTTTTTTGAAATCAAACCTTGTTTGTTTCTTTTTTAATCAAGTCTGTTTACTATGCAGTATATTGCAATTAGTATTAAAAACCACCCACAGATTCTTTTAACAATGTATCATCTATATTAATTTTCATATTCTAAAATAATGCTTAATAAACCAAACAAGAAAAAATTCATTGTAGAAGCAAACTCCACAAAACACAATCAATGCATATTCATAACTTTAACATATACCGAATTCGTCATAACCTCCTTAAGCAATATTAACGCAGTTGATGCTTTGTGTTGGCAAATTATTCAGTGATTCCCCCCCCCCCCCCACAGTTTTTCCAAAATGTTATTCCAATTTGTAAAGCTCTAACAGTCTTAAATTGCAGAAAAACTTCTGAGAGAAAGATTTTTTTTTTAAAGCACTTCACACAAACTTTTACATTAAAGTTATAAAAGTCAACTATACATTTTCTTCTTTTTGCTTATTATATATATTTTGACCCTCGGAAGCTGAAAATTTGCATCAGGTTAGTTTCAAAGACATTTCTACGCCTCTAAAAAATTTCATCCCATTCGGGGGATGATCGAACGAGGACAGTTTGAAAAATCAGGTCAGTTGACATATGAGATCACTCATATAATTATGCACATTTCACCGGCATCCTTTGTTATTGTCTTGCAAACTCTGTTTTCTTTTTTTTTTTTTTTTTGACTTCATATTTATGTTTTTTCTTTTGAGCCTTATTTAATAATATAGGGGCGCCCATATAGGGTGGCAAGGGGGGCTCGAGCACCCCCTTTGAAATTAGAACTTCCTTGCTTTTAGTACTTTTTTCTTTGCAAAAATGTAAAAACATTTCTTCTCCAGCCATTAATGAATAAGTTATTAAAAATGTCAAATTTTAATGAGTCTAATCTGCCCTGAAATTGGTTTCCACGTGGAAAATATCCAGCTAAACAACAGGGAAAATATTTGAGCCCCCCCCCCTTTCAACTTTGCGTATGGGCGCCCATGCAAATTGTCCTAACTCGATCATCCCCGAATGGGATGAAATTTTATAGAGGTGTAGAGATGTCTTTGAAACTAACCTATGTTGATTTTCAGCTTCCGATATCCAAATCCTGAATATATAGGACCTCCAAAATATTGTGCTCCAAAATGGCGGATCGGCTTTGCGAGAAGAATTGCCATGTTGTGGTCAAGGTTACAGAAAATTTTATAACACTGGAAGCATGAAATTTTGTGAGTTGTACATTTGGCTGTTGATTCGTTCTAGTATTTATGCAAGTTTGAGCTCATAAGATTTTAAATAGCACGCATATAAACTCGCGAAAAAATATGCTTTTTTATATTGAAATCATCATTTTTGAGCCCGTTTAATTGTGTAAGTTGATTAGATCTCATGGTTTTCTGACATGTGTCTAAAACTACATCACGTAGAGCATAATTGCAGCTCTTTTTCAAAGTTATTGACTCATGCGTTTTAGAGTAATTGACCTAAAACTGATTCTTTTTGTTTCAAATTATCAACTTTGAGACCGCGTAATTCAAAAAGTTGATTAGTTGCCATGGGTTTCTAACCTGGACCTTAAACTACACCACTCGGACTATAACTACAGCTGTGTCCCAAAGTTGTGACCCGTCGCGATTAAAGTTATTGACCCTTAAACTGGGGCTTTTTTAAAATAAAATAATAGTTTAAAAAACTAAAAAAACACGCTTTCGTAGCAAAACGAACTAAAAAATGAAAAATAATCTTTGGTTGATAGTAGTTGACCAATCACTTAATTTTAATGTAATACAAAAAAGCGTGGGGTGCTGCAAACAAATGGAAGAAATTCAAGACAACTGATAAGAAGCCCCCACGCTTTTTTGTATTACATTAAAATTAAGTGATTGGTCATCTACTATCATCCAAAGATTATTTTTCACTTTTTAGTTCATTTTGCTACGAAAGCGTGTTTTTTTAGTTTTTTAAACTATTATTTTAATTTTTCCGTTTTTTAGTCTTATGTTGGAGAATTATCAGGCAGAATTGCAATTACTTCTTTTCGTAAAAGTTGAATTGACGAAATTATTTATAAAACGAGTGCGAGGTAATATTTTAAAGTTAAGACAAGGGCACCCTAATGGGAAGCTGCTGTGAGTCATCGATGTATGTTTGCGGAAATCAAATTTATATCACTTTGAAAAATTGAGATGCATTTGAATAAAAGTTTTGTTCAACAATGGTCTGATCAGCAATGAATTTCCAATTGAAGGTTCACCTAAATTTTGGCATGAAATTAGTTAAAAACAGTTATATTTCATGTTCTAATTGCCTTTGAACATTGGAACAAATTTTGTCTGATGCAGAAAAATGAAAGGTTTTTGTAGATATTTTAAAATAATTTTTGCGAGCATTTTTTAATGTATTTTTAAAATTTTTTTCCTTTTTCACATTGTTGTGTTTATGCCAAAATATTGATTAAAACTGGAGGAAACTAACAATTAAAAGAGTTATTTAATTAATTTGATTATAGAATATTGCATTGTCATCGGATCTGAGGTCGCGTGCCAAATTTCAAAAGAATCCGATCGCAGGAAGTGGGCGAAATTTGAGCTGCAAGATTCCGTTACAAGATACATACATACATACAGGTGAAGCAAATAAAAGCGTGTTAAAATCATCGACTTTGAGACCGTTTAACTACTAAAGTCAAGAGAAACGAAAGCTATTTTATGTTTTTTTAGTACTATACTGTGGGGAGCAGTTAATCAAATACTTATTTCCAAGGGTTACTCACGGCTTTAGCAGATATCCGAACCTAAACAAGGCAAAAAAAGTGAAAAAAAAAAATTAATTTGAATTTTGACATCTTGAATTCAAATTATGTTTTTCGCAATCACGAGTGTGTGTATGTAGGCATGTGTGTTTGTGTGTGTGTGGGGGGGGGGTGTTTGTGTGTGTAGGCATATGTGTTTGTGTCTGTGTGCTGGCATGAGTGTGGGGGGTATGTGTATGTGTGTGTGGGGGGGGTATGTGTATGTGTGTGTAGGCATATGTGTTTGTGTCTGTGTGCAGGCAGGAATGTGTGGGTAGTTGTGTGTATGTGTGTGTATGTATGTGTATGTCGGCATATGAGTTTGTGTCTGTGTGCAGGCATGAATGTGTGGGTAGTTGTGTGTATGAGTGTGTATGTATGCGTGTGTGTTTGTGTGTGTATGTGTTTGTGTGTGTAGGTGTATGTGTTTGTGTGTGTAGGTGTATGTGTTTGTGCGTATGTGCGCGCGTGTGTGTGTGTAGTTGTGTATGTATGCGCGCGTGTGTGTGTGTAGTTGTGTATGTATGCGCGTGTGTGTAGGACATGGATGCAACCTGGAGACGGCTTTCGCTATAGGTGCAGCATCGTGAGGAGCCCGCCTGTCCACGGTGATGGTGCAGAGGGTGGCGGTGGGAAAAATCAAAGGAACGTCAAAAACAGTCAAATGAAAGCAATAAGCAATCGTGATTGCTCAAAAATAGCAGTTTCAATTGACCTTTGCCCTCAAAGCCATGAGTGAGCCACCAAAATATTTATGTTAGCATGTACCTAGTATCAAGTAGTATCCTTATTTAAAAGAATTGGCTTGGTTAACTCATTGCTTTTGTAGCAAAGCAATCATATACTAGCTCTTTTTTCTCACGACCCTAAACTTTGACCTCCACTCGAGGGTCAACAAGTGAAATTAAAGAGGAAAGAAACTTCACCTTTTCTTATCATCATACTAGTAAAATATCCTGAAAGTTTCAGGAAAATTGAAGGTGTCAACTGTCAGGCCCCCACTCACTTTGTCCAGCTTTAAAAAAAATGAATCTTAATACTTCAGCCACAAAAAAATTTCAGATTTGAATGCCCGAAACCCTCGCTCATAAATTCACCAAAGATTGCCCCTAAATTATAGTGTTTTTTCGACTCAAGTTTCCGAATTTCTCTCCCCCCCCCCCCCCCCCCAAAGACAGCCTTACCATTTTTGATTAAAAAGAGTTTGCAGAAGAGAAATACCGAACCACCCTAACTTCAAAAATATCCTACAATTGCGTGTTTCATTTTTCTTCTGGAGTCCTCGATGTCCCCCCCCCCCCCTCGTCCTTAGATTATCAAAGATATATACGGTTTAAGATGTGGGTAGATTTGCTGACTAACGCCCCTTGCTAGAGTAGCATTTTTTGTTAGAATTCAAACGAACTTTAAATTTTCCCGATTCTTGCCAGAATTCCGATTTTTATCGAATCTTCCAAATCTTCGGCGATAGTTTCCGATTTCCCCCGGTATATATGGCTGTGGCGGATCCACAGGGGAGGGGGGGGGGGCGATCGCCCACCCTTCAAAGGTTTCTAAGTTCGAAAAATTCCCTGGAAAAGGCCCCCAAAACATCGCCTACAACTGTATTTTAACGACATTAAGTCCAAAAATTTTCCAGGGGAGAGTTCCTGAACCCCTCTCTCTACCCTACTAGCAAAATTTCTTGCATCAATCTTGACAAATCTTGATATTATACTGACGGCGTCAATATTGACGTGTTTCATACTGCATAAAGCTTGCATAAAGATTAAAAAGCAATATTACAATAACAACACGTATGCAACATTGCATTCATCTTAAAATATCAATATTGATATTACCTTACAATAGCAACATTGCTGTCGCCGTCAAGGTAATTAGTACATAATACAACAGGTGGACCTTCGTTGATAGTTGCGCATGCGCACAGTTCTTTCTACCCAACGTCCCTCGCATTGCTAGCACATCTTCCTCCTTCGACCTACGGTTCAGTCGGTTCAGAGGAGCTGCACGTGGCGTTGGCGTTGCGTTCTTTAGGCTTCTTTAGAAGAGAACCCCTCCTCTTCTAACTTCTCAATGCATAATTACAGAATATTTTGGTTTCTAAGCTTTATTTTCAAAAAGTATCTTGGGGCCAGCGCCCGAAACCTGACCTTTCTCCGTAAATCATCAAAAATAGACAAAATGCGTTTTTAGTTTCCTAATTTTCAAAAATTACTTGGAAATTTAAATTTTGAAGCATTTTCGAGGGAGATTCCTAAATCCACCCCCCTCACCTAATGTCTCGATACCCCGAAAATTGAGTTTTTACAACTTCATTTTAATAAAACTTCTGGGGAGATCGGAGTTTGTTCAAAAATTTCGGATGGCCCCTCCCAAAAACAATCTGCTGGATCCGCCACTGATTAGGGACCCTCTCCCGAGAAATGTTTGTAACTGAAGTCTTTAAACTTTTAGCCTCTCATTGGTGATGTCAAGGAGAGGAAGCTCTCTTTAGGCGAAATTTGAGACCATCTTTAGTGAACATAGGGGTGGGGTTCGAAAGTTCCCTCTCACACCCCTCCCACGAAAAGTTTTCATAGCTGAAGTTATTCAGAACTCCGTTTTAGGCAATCTTCGGGAGATCTAAGAAGAGGGAGTTCGAAAGCTTTCTCTCAATAAATTTTAGAAATTAAATTCTTAAAACTTGAAGGCTGTCTGTTGTGGTAGTGGTGGCTGGTGGAAAGGGTAGCTGGTCAATTCCTTTAATATTTTTTGAAACTGCAGTCGCTAAACCGCAAATTTAAGTCAAATTTAGTAAACTTAGGAGAAGGAGTTCGAAAGGCTCTCCCTCGAGAATTTCTCCATGTTGAAGTATTGAAATGCTATTTGAACATCTTTGGGTAAGTTAAGAGTTGGGGAATTCGGGGGTTTCGCTCTCGAAACATTTTCAAAATTGAAGTCTTAAAGGTTTTAGTTGTCTTCGGCAAGGGAAAGGAGGTAGCTCTTAAAAAAAAAAGAAAAAGAAAACATCTAAAACGCAAGAAGGGGGTTCTACCGTCTCATCCTAAAAACTTCAGTTTCTGAAGCAGGATTCAGTTTTTGGCTATTTTTGGATGACTTAAGGGGGAAGAGAATCAGAAAGCTTCTTCCGAAAATGAAGTCTTGAAAAACTTAGACTGTCATTTTTAATGTATATAATTAGGTAAGTAGGGTACTGTTCCTAGAATAAATTTAGAAACTGGAGCGTTATGGCCTTGGCTCTCCAGGGACCCAGGAAGATAAAAGAAGCTCTTAATTATACGCAAGCTGCTCAGAGGCGTATTGGGATGTGAAGCCGAACGGGCTTTTGTAACCGCCCTCTAGGGGCGTTGAATTTACAGAGTTGGGAAAATAAAATCACGATTTTTTTTAATACCCTAATCGGGTTTTTTAAAAATTTAAATGGCCCATTTTTTTATAATTTAAATCAATATTTTTTGATGAAATCTGGTCAAAATCAAATTTGAAATACACGAATAATCAACTTTAAAATCAACAAAATTATAACTGCTAATTCTAAGTAATAATAGTTACCTAAAATTCTTCATTAATTTTTTTAATTAATGATATTTTAATTAAATTAACTAATTTATTTTTATTCCTGAATACTATTTATAAGAACGTCGAACTTTAACAATAACATCAGTTTCTGAAATTTTAAGTATTGCTGAATCTAATGTAATAATAATAATGTACTGTTGTACAGCTAGCAAATTACGATTTAAAATTAATTTGAAATGCAAAACAGGCAATTATATGTGCAGCTAGTAACTTAAATATAGAATTCGTTGGCTGTTAACAACCAACCAATTGGTAAAAATTGGTTAGCAAATTTCATCTTTCACTATATTACAAACGTATTCTTACATCATAATAAATTATTAGTTTTCTAACAAATTAAAAACTATTTTTTGCAATTTAAGGCAGTTTTCAAAATGGAATTCTCTTACCATATTTGTTTCAACAGTAACTTTAAAAATTTGAAATGAAAAAAAAAAAAGTTTTGATCCTTATCAACAATTTTCAATCTTTATACATAAAGGGCTACTTCTGTTTACCCCGGATGTCCGGGGTAAACTTCAGAACTACTGGACGGATTTCAACCATTTTTTCCACACAGATAGCTACATTATCAGGGAGCAACTTAGGCTATAATTTATTGCTAAAAAACTTAGTTTAAAAACGTCGTGATCGAAAACAGTAAATGTCATGTTATTTCCACATATTATGATTAAAGATTAAACCCATTGTTTCAAAAATTCGTTGCCTAACAACAGCAATATTAAAAGTAATCATAATGTAAATTTTGAATCAAGGCTTCTCTGAAGCAAGCATGACATTTATTGCTTTTTAAGGAATTGTATCCTCGTCTTTATACATACAGGGCTGTCCGGATGTTCGGGGTGAACTGTAAAACTACTGGACGGATTTCAACCATTTTTTCACCATAGATAGCTAAATTGTCAGGGAACAACTTAGGCTATAATTTATTGCTAAAAAACTGAGTTTAAAAACGTCGTGATCGAAAATAGTAAATGTCATGTAATTTCCACTTATTATGATTAAAGATTAAACCCATTGTTGCCAAATTCTAGCTTAATTAAAAGTAATCATAATGAAAATTTTTAATCAAGGCTTCTTTGTAGCAAGCATGACATTTACTGCTTTCTTAGGAATTGTGTCCTCATCTTTATACATAAAGAGCTACTTCTGTCCGGATGTCCGGGGTAAACTTCAAAACTACTGGACGGATTTTAACAATTTTTTCACCATAGATAGCTACATTATCAGGGAATAACTTAGGCTATAATTTATTGAGAAAAAACTTAGTTTAAAAAAGTTATGGTGGAAAACAGTAAATGTCATGTAATTCCCCCATGTTATGATTAAATATAAAACCCATTGTTAGGAAAATTCGTTGTCTAACAACAGCAATATTAAAAGTAATCACAATGAAAGTTTTGAATCAAGGCTTCTCCGGAGCAAGCGTGACATTTATTGCTTTTTTAGGAGTTGTATCCTCATCTTTATACATAAATGGCGACTTCTGTGGGGATGTCCGGGGTAAACTTCAAAACTACTTAACGGAATTTTAACCCTTTTTTTACCATAGATAACTACATTATGAGGGAGAAACTTAGGCTATAATTTATTTCTTAAAATCTTAGTTTAACAAAGTTATGGTGGAAAACAGTAAATTTCATGTAATTCCCCCATGTTATGATTAAACATAGAGTAAAGAAATATGCATAGAGAGGCCCCGTCTACGGTAAAAGGGAAATGAAATTGAAGCCGGAATTATGGGATACAGCGGTGCAATGATGAGCGGGGTTATGATAGTTTTCACCAATGTCGCAAAAAGACCGTATAAAGTAGCTGGTTTGCATTTTAATTCATGTTGTAATGCAATTTCAGAAACGCGCTTCATAAACTTGCAACAATATCTAAGTTTAAATTAACAACCAATTGAGGTTCAGTAATGAAATGTTTTGAATCAAGATGTATCTTAAAATACTTAGCAAGAAGTTAAGGATCTTGGGATACAGCGGTGCGACTTCCGGCTTCAATTTCTTAGTATAGCAGGGGCTCTCTATGTAATTTCTTTACTCTATGTGATTAAATATAAAACCCATTGTTACAAAAATTCGTTGCCTAACAACAGCAATATTAAAAGTAATCATAATGAAAATTTTGAATCAAAGCTTCTCCGGAGCAAACATGAGTTTAAAGTCGTTTAAACATTTGGAAACTACTTTTCGCACCCTGAGGAAAACATAGCAGAGAGCTTTTTCTTTTTTTTTCTTTTTGTGTGTGTGTACTCTTTAATTAAATGAAGCAAGTGCACCGTTTTTTTAGTGATCTTTGTTTTTGTTAGTTCATATTTTGGAAATTCTTCAAATTTTTATGTGCTTAAATTCGTTCTTTCGTTTCTAAATGAATATTCGTTGGTTCTTTATACTTATTGCTGTTTTACTTTTATGGGTAAGTAAGAAGCTCGATTTTTAATCACGTCAAAGCGATGTGTTTTGAGTTCTTTCAGTGAAAATAGAAAACGAAAGAAAGTAGCTATTGTTTCTTACAGTTATTACTGACCCAGGCAACGCCGGGTATTTTTGCTAGTTTAAAATAAAGTAAACTAAATAATAATAACCATAAAAGAATCTGTGCAACAGTCAATGTTTTTACGATGTTGATGCTTTATATTTGAACCTAACATATCCTTAAAAATGTGAATAGGTTTACAGTTATGATGAAAACATTATTATTAATAGTAGTGTAAGTATGAGAGTATCGCGACAGCAAGCGGATCGGCGGATGTGCATTGTGATATCCGCCTGTGCCGCCTCCCAACTCACATCGCCTGCTGATAGCCGCCTGTCAACTACTCTTCCTCCCGATCCGCTTGTGATTTCCGCGCACGCTCGTAGAAGATTACAAGGGTTTAGTTTCGGTTTCGAAACATTTTTGCGCGTTTATAACCTTTTACGAGGATATTTTCGCGCGTTTTGAAGATTTTGGTGCGTTTTTGAACTTGGTCGTTTTTTCCCGTATTTTAAAACTTGTAATACTTTTCGTGAGTTTGATTAGTTTCATGCACTTTAGAGTTCGAATATTTTTTTACATTAAGGCCTTAGACTAATTCAGTGTCTTTTGATCTTTGATTATTTTCAAGCGTTTTCAAACTTTGAATATTTTTCGCGATTTAGGTCATTTTCCCGCCTTATAATCTTTAAATAATTTTCGCGATTTTGATTATTTTCATGCATTTTAGAATTCGATTATTTTTGACATTTTAGTCTTCGACTATTTTAGCGCTTAACCTTGATTATTTTCTCACGTTTTTACTCTTTAACTATTTTCTCACTTTTTTAGTCTTTAACTACTTTCAATCAATTCAGACTTAGAATATTTTTTCGCGATTTGGATTTTTTCGTACATTTGGAGTTTGATTATTTTCTAGCTTGTTTTGACTTTATCGTTTTTTCGCACATTTTAGAACTTAACAATTTTTACACAATCAGTGACAGGAATCGAACCCTTAATTTTTTTCAGAAACATTATCCTACATACCGTGTCTTCAATTTTCAGTCAACCAATTTAAAAACTTGCAATCAATTTACTCTTAGTACTAATTAACACAGATAACCAATCCATTTACTCTTAGCACTCTTAGTATTAATTACCTCGCATCACTAATCAATTTACTAGTTATTCTCTTAGTATTATTTATCACATATCACTAATCCATTACTCATAGTACTCATTATCTTTATATATTAATAGGCAAGCCGTTTTCTTTCGGTACCGATTCCTTCTCTTCTCGTGAACCGATTTCCTTCATTCTTTTTTTGTTCGGTAGCTATTGCCAAGTTTTAGTGTCATCAATAAAATTTTTTGAAATCGAACGCTAGTTAACGGAGATATTAACAAAAAACTCATTTTCGTTTTGAATGGCTCTTTCTACGGGAACGGAACTTGAATTTGATATGATTGGAAAGGTCTTTAAAAAATACTCCTAACGAAGAAATTGTCAGGGCGCCCAAGGTCCAATAAGCTAAATCCACTAGAAAAAAGTTGTAATCGTTTTTTAGTTACCGAAACTCAAAAATTTTAATTTTATCTCTTTTCCATTGTTGAAATTCATTGTTGGAAGCGTGAAACATTAAGCTTTAATTGGTTTTTTAAACAGATCTTTCTATATGAAAAATGCATTTTAGCGCTTCGAGCATGGCATGGTTGGAAAGCCCTCGTGCAAAATACTATAAAACACGTTCTACCCTGTTTATCGTTCGAAAATGCCAATCCGCTAAAATGGCTAGAAATCACGCTAGAAGCAATTAAAAGTTAAAATTCATTTTTATTTGCTTTTTCACGCGACATAGCGTGAAAAAATTGCTGGATAATATTTGGTGTTGCCAATTCTTGCTTTAGCATAGAGAAATGAAATACTTGCATTTGTTTTTATTATTGAAGCTTTTTGAGTTACTACGAGCATTTAAAATATTTTCATTTTGATTATGTTTACGCGATTTTAATATTTAAATAAATCATTTTAGGGAGTGAGGGACGGCTTTCAGTTCCAGCTCCTAATAATACCTGCATTTGCTATCACCACAAACAGATCTCAAGGTGAAACTTGTGATAAAGTTGGCGTATTATTACGACGTCCAATAATTTCGCATGGACAATGCATGGGGTTGTTTCCTTCAGTCAAAAGTATAATACTTTTTGTCACTGAAATTGATAGAATAAGTAAAAAAAAAAAAAAAAAAAAATTGAACTTTGACACCTTGAATTCAAATTATGTTTTTCGCAATCACGAGTGTGTATATGTAGGCGTTTGTGTTTGTGTGTGTGGGGGGGGGGTATGTTTGTGTGTGCGGGGTATGTGTATGTGTTTGTAGGCAAGTATGTTTGTGCGTGTATGTGAGTAGTTGTATGTATGGTGTGTTTGCGTGTGTATGTGGGTAGTTGTGTGTATGTGTGTTTGTGCGTGTGTAGGTATCTGTATGTATGTGTTTGTGCGTGTAGGTGTATGTGTAAAGGTAGGCAAGTAAGTGACGCAGCCTGGAGACGGTTTTCGCTAGAGGAGCAGCATCGTGAGGCGGTCGGCCGACGGTGGTGCTGCAGAGGGAGGCGGGGTGGGGGGGGGGAAATAAAATCATAGGAATTCAAAACCGTCAAATAAGAGCAATCGTGATTGCTCAAAAAAAAAAAGATATTAATTTGAATTTTTGGCATTTTGAATTCAAATTATGTTTTTCGCAATCACGAGCGTGTGTGTGTATGAATGAGCGTGTGTGTATGTGTAGGCGCATGTGTGTGTGTGTATGTAGGAGTGTGTGTTTGTGTCTGTGCGCAGGCATGAGTGTGTGTATGTGTGTATAGGCGTGTGTGTGTAAGATATGGACGCAACCTGGAGACGGTTTTCGCAAGAGGAGCGGCATCGTGAGGCCGGTCGACGCGACGGTGGTGCTGGCAGAGGGTGCTGGTGGGAAAATAAAATGATAGGAATTCAAAACAGTCAAGTGAGAACAATAAGCAATCAAGATTGCTCAAAAAAAAAAAAAAAATGAATTTTGACCTCTTGAATTCAAATTATGTTTTTCGCAATCACGAGTGTGTGTGTGTGTGTGTGTATATAGGCATGTGTGTTTATGTGTGTGTGGGGGTATGTGTGTTTGTGTGCAGGGGTATGTGTATGTGTGTGTGGGCATGTGTGTTTGTGTCTGTGTGCAGGTATGAGTGTATGGGTAGTTGTGTGTATGAGTGTTTGTGTGTGGTGAGGAATGTGTACGTGTGTGTAGGCATATGTGTTTGTGTCTGTGTGCAGGCATGAGTGAGATGAGTGTGTGGGTAGGTGTGTATGTGTAGGTGTCTGTATGTATGTGTAGGTGTCTGTATATGTGTAGGTGTCTGTATGTATGCGTGTGTGTAGGTATGTGTTTGAGTGTGTGTATGTGTTTGTGTGTGTGTAAGTGTATGTATTTGTGTGTGCGCGTGTGTGTAACATATGGATGCAACCTGGAGACGGTTTTCGCTATAGGAGCAGCATCGTGAGGAGCCGGTCAACGGTGGGGCTGCAGAGGGTGCTGGCGGGAAAATAAAATGATAGCACATCAAAACAGTCAAGTGCGAACAATAAGCAATCGTGATTGCTCAAAAAACAAGGATTCAGAAAAAACTTTTATTTTCCCAACAGTTATTTTTTAATTAATTTTTTAAAATGTCAGATTTTTCAAACAAGGCGTGGTTTTAAAGACGTCACAAATGATGCTCTTTGGCGCATCTTTCTACCACGTTTCCACGTTAAGATAATCAAGAAGCGAATTAAAATTGCACTCTACGCTTGCTATCTACCATATCGTTGCCAATATGTATGATACTACGAATCAAGTCCCTCTTTAAGGTGGGGTTCATTAAATTGTAACCGTTCGTGACAAGGCGGAGGAAATAAATAACAAGAGGAACATACATTGGGGAGAATGGGACATCAAGCTTTTTTTTTTTGATAAGAACGTTTATGAAAAACAGTGTGATATGTGGCAAAGGGAAGAGGGGTTATGGTGAAGTGTGAAACATTGCGACAAAGGGGAGAGAGATCAAAAATTTTGAAAAGTGCATTTGTCAGTTTTCCCCTAAACCGTAAACAAATCACAAACGCGATTTTTTAAAAAAAATACACTATTATTGCGACGTCCAGTGTTCTTGAATGGACAGTTTTTAATGTAGCAAGTAGGATTCGTTTCTTTGACTGTTTGGAACTTAATAATTCTAACGGCAGAGGTCAAGGCAACTTACTTAATAATATGAAACTTATTAAAAAATGCATTGTTCATGCAGAAGTTTTACATATAATCTGAGTTTCTCAAGATCATTTCATTAGGGAAGATTTCGAAAATTGTTAAATTGGCGGGCGCTCTTCATCTATTGGCGTCAAATTTTTGGCACCAATTGCAGCTCGAGAAATGTTTTTACTTTGCATACGAAAACAAAGAGTAGGGAAATGTATATTTGCATACGGTTGCCACAAAATAGGGGCTATCCACGAATGAAGTCCCGCTTTAAGGTGAGGTTCACGAAATAGTAACAGTTTGTGACAAGGGAGAGGAAAGACATGACAAGAGGGGCATACAATGGAGAGAATGTGACAACAAGCTTTTTTTTTAATAGGAACGTTTATGGGAAACAGCGTTACATGTGACTAAGGGAAGAGGGAGTATAGGGAAGTGCAACATTTGTGACAAAAGGGGGAGAGGGTCGAAAGTGTTGAAAGGTGTGACATCAGTTATGCACCGCCCTTAACCATAATCAAATTTCAAAGACGACCTTTTTTTTAAATTGTACTTTTTTTACGACGTCCAGTGTTTTCGAATGGACAGTTATATGTTGTAACGAGTAGAGTTAGAGTTCGTTCATTTCATACTTCGAAATTTATCTTTCTAATGACGTTGTCAAAACAAATTACTCAATAATAGTAGAAGTTTTATAAGTAATATTGTCACGCAGAAGTTTTACGTATAAACTGAGTTTTGCTGCTTCATTCCATTCTAAAATTGGATGATTGGCTATTTTTATCCATTGGCGTGAAATTTTTTGTTTCCAATGCCAGCGCGAAAGATGTTTTTCCTTTGCATACGTAAACAAAGAGTAGGGAAATGTCTATTTGCATAGGGTAAGCACAAAACAACATGGTATCCAAAATAAAATTATTAAAGCCGACCCCACCGATTTGACGACGATATTTGACGATCACACCGATTTCTTGATGGGGTTGATTTCTTCAGTTAAAAGTACAGTGAAACCTCTGTAAGTTGAGCACTTGCGGTGCACTACTTTAGTGCTCAACTTAAACAGGTGGTCCACTAATAAAGTTTATTTATATGTTAAGAGCTAACTCTGTGGCTGAAAAAAGCGGTCAATTTAGACAGGTGGCCAACCTACAAGGATGGTCAACTTCACATGTTTTACTGTACTACTTTTAGTCAATGAAACTGATAGAATAAGCAAAAGAAATAACGTGGAGCCAGAAAAAATTTTTATTTTCCCGACAGTTAGTTTTTATTATTGTTATTTTTTAATGTTTGATTTTGGAAATAAAGCCTGGTCTTCATGACGTTACTAGTGATGTACTTTGGCGCGCTACTCCATAGTCGAGCAAAATTTTTACGCTTTGCTGTCAACCATGTTTCCAGGTTATGACAATTTGCGCTGTGGGCTAATGACATCAGTGAATGGCATTTCATCGCTTTTGATGCCATGTGCAGAAGCGTAAGAAATGAATTTCAATCTGCGCATCGATTAAAATAATAGTTAAAAAGAATTAAATTTTTCAAATTATTTAAAAAATGGTTAAAACTTTTGTTTTTAAGCATGCTTTTTCAGAAAAAAAAAAATTTAAAAATTTCAGAAACGACCCCATTACCGAAATATCCCTTTTCATCCATTTATTTTGAGATTAACAGACTAAAAGCAAAATTGAAATAAATAATTACTGTTTGTTATTTTGTGTACATATAAAAATTGTATGCTTCCAGATGTGCAGTAAACATGAGTAAGAGTAGAAATAAAAATGTTAGAAATAGTAGTTAAATTCATACAAGTTTTCTCAAATATTCATTTATGAATAAAGTCGAATTTTGACCACTGGGCGAACACTAGTAACGTATAATTAACCGAATTTTAACATATATTTAAAACTACCATCATAATTATTTTCTACACATACAAAGTTTTTTTTTTTTTTATTCAGGTTAAGATTTATTTAAATGCAACCAGTGGCGCACACAGGAATTTTGCTAGGGGAGGGTTCGAGATCAAAAGCCTCATTTTCATATTATACCCCAATACATCGCCAAACATATTGATTTGATTTTGTCGATTCGCGAGAACGGAAAACAGCAAAAAATAAACTATTGGAAAAATAATTAGCATTTTGTAATGAAATATACTTAAACAAATTACCAGAAAGTAAAATAATTTTACGCTTTTACTTTTCTTATAGTTAAGAAATGGATGCAGCAAAGCAAATTCATCGTTGTAGAAGCACCAGAAGTTCATAGAATCTCATTTTAATCTATAAATACAAAACTAAAAACATCGTTATTGTTCATTTATAATCACCATTCTGCTTGTTTTAGGTCATTTGTTATACAAAAAGTGCATAATATTTTTAAAAATCTTTTAGCATAAGGATTTTATTTTTCCATTTATTAAAACTGAAATTATTGTTCGCTTTGTTTGGAAATATTTTACGTACAAAATACATAGAATCGTAATCAATCGGGGAAAAACTACAAGACTTATGGGAGGGGTCCGGACCCCCTGAACCCCTCCCTTGTGTGCGCCACTGAATGCAACCCATTTACGATTTAGATTTAAATCATCGATTTTATCAATTCGAAGTAATCAATTCTGATTACTATTTTTCATCAACATTTTACTTGTTCATTTAATCATGGGCTTTATTATTTTCGTACATTTATGCATTTAGTTTTCCAAATCAAATGAATTTAATTTTTTTTTTCCTTTGCTGAAATAAAACACATCACATAAAAAAGTTAAACGTCAAAGAAGGGTCCTAGAAGTGTTAAAATTCCCGGTCGAGTGTTGCTACTTCACTTCTACAGTCCTATCAATTTAAAAAATAGACTCACCGAAAAATGACTTCTTCTACTGAAATTAATTTTAAAATTTTCATTCAATATACCCTTAGTATTAATTAACATATATCAACAATCCATCTACTCTTAGCACTCTTAGTATTAATTAACACATATCATTAACAAATTTACATCGAATTACAGTAAACCCTCGTTTTACGCGGGGATTACATTTCACGGAAATGCCGCGTAAATTGAAACTTAATAGTGGTGTTAAAATAGGGGTTGGTTCCGTAGATTAAAAAAAAAACTTCATTCTAGTGATGACTAATTGTATAATAAGTTTAATGTGTACTTACATTCCTGTTTGTGAAAATTGCAACACCATGAACGAAGCATCATAGTTGAATGAAATTTAATACACAGTTGAGTGGTAATGGTACAAAAAAATGATTACATTTTCAAACCAAACAAACAATAAAAAGAAATAGAAATTAGTATTTTGTGTGGCCACCACGCGCCGCAATAAGAGCTGCTACACGACTCGGCATGGAGTGAAACAAAGTTTGAATATCTGCCTGCGGAAGAGTATTCCATATTGTTTGTATACGCAACCAATGTTCGTCTGTCGAAGCAACAGGACGAGGATCACGAGCGAGACGCCGCCCAACGAAATCCCACACATGTTCAATCGGTGACATATCCGGGGAATATGCAGGCCAAGGAAGAAGCTGTACCTGCTGCGAATCAAGGTGGGATTTGACTGTCCTGGCGACATGTGGACGGGCATTTTCCTGCTGGAATACAGCCCCTGGCAATCCTTGCAGGAAAGGAATAGCTTGGGGCTGTAAAACTTCGTTTATGTATCAGGTACTGTTCAAATTGCCCACAATTCGTAGCAATTGGGATCGTCCATGATATGCTATGGCACCCAGACCATAACTCCGGATGTTCGCCCACTGTGGCGTTCGATAATACACTAAGGAATGTGCCATTCACCGGCATAGCGCCTGACACGAATTCGGCGATCATGGAGCCACAAACTGAAGTGGGATTCGTCAGGAAAGACGATCTGCTGCCAATCAGCACGCCAGCTCCTTTCACATTGGCCCATTGTAACCGCAGGCGGCGATAGTTTTGCGTGAGAGGAATCCTGTATAAAAGAATCCTTGTGCGGAGCCCATGCTGCAGCAGACGTCTCCGAATTGATGAAGCACACAATGAAACACCTGTAGCTGTTGACCACTGTGATGCCAATTGTCTAGGAGAAGCTGTGCGGTCCGCAAGCGCCATACGCACCAGGTGTCTGTCATCACGAGCTGAAGTCACTTTCGGGGTCCACTCCCGGATTTCCGAGCTGTCCGACCCTCGTCCGTCCATTACTTCCAAACACGCATGATTGTGCTGCTGTTACGCTGCACACGAGCGGCTACTGCACGATAAGACAATCCAGCTTCACGAAGTCCGACGATTCTGCCCCGTGCAAACTCCAAAATTTGCTCAAATTTCGCTTTCTTTCGTCGAAGAGGCGTAGTATAGATTCAGTTAACGTTTACTCTAGCATATAACCACCGATACTCATACATGCCTCTGTACAGCCGTTTATTTATATTCGGTTTGATCCGCCGTTCAAAGGGCGCTGCTCAGCATTCGCATGCGATACCGGTCTGCAATTCTAATCATTTGCATATCATGCCCTACTTTACATTTCCTGCAATTTTCAGCTCATTCGCGTAAGTCTCGAGGTGCTGCAATTTTCACAAAAAATAAGTGTATATCGACTTTTATGCACAGCATTCATTAAAAAACAAAAACAAATAAATTTCGTGTTCTGTTTATAAAGAGGAGCTGGCTATGATAGTCTTTCAGCAATCATTAAGATTTTTTCTCTGTAACTCTTTGCAGAGCATTAACGCATCCACCATCACTTGCATCATTTCCATGATAGAATCTTCCTTCACTAACAAATCAGAAAGATCGTTTCTATTGTCTAGGAATGACTCACAATTTTCAATGTGACCGTTTTTGGTTGTGTGTCACCGAAGTCGGTATCCTCGTTGGTTTTGGCCTCCTTTGTCAGTTGTCACTCCTAAAAGCGCTTCCTCCAGTGAGTTCTGAAATGTGTGAGTTTAATAACTTTACTTCTGGAAAGAGCTCTGGAACCAAGCTGTAGAACACTTCCATCATTACCTCTACGGCCGAAAATTTCTGCTTCAGACAAATCATGCGTCGTTAACTTGGCTTTTGAACTTCAAAAATCCGAAAGGCCAGAAGTGCTAATTTTCGAATTTCAAATTTCTACGGATTCGAACGTTTTGAGGTGTGCTGAGTCCATTTCGACCATTTTTGGAAAATGTCTGTTTGTCTGTCTCTGTGTGTGTGTGTCACGTATGATGTGTGTGACCAGTTTTTTGTGGCCGCTCTACAGCAACCGCATGAAATCGAACAAAATTTGGTACACTTATGTGCCCCTATGAGAACTTGTGCCCATTGGTTTTGGCGTGAATTCCTCCAAAGGGGGGTGGAGTAATGGAACGTTTTTTGAGTTATGCATGCCTGCTATTCCCCAAACAGTAACTGGAGGAATCAAACAAAACTTGGCCCATATATGTTGCCCCTAACAGGTACAGGTGCTGATTCAATTTTAGTATTTATAGCTCAAACGGGGGTTGAGCTATAGAACATTTTTGTCGTCAATTGTGACTGCTGTATCTCAAGAAATAATGAACGGAATCAAACAAAAATTTATCGACAAGTAGCCATTAGAGGGTATTAGAAATTATTCTATTTTGGCGTTAAGAACTGAAAAGGGAGTGGCGCAATCGAACGTTCTTTTTTTTCCATTGTGAGTGCCATATCTCAAGAAGTAATTTCTGCGATAAAGCAGGGTGAGGTGTCATTTTCTTTGGGTTTTGGCGTAGATTACGAATTCGCTGAGGCGGAAATCGAAATCGGTAGCTTTTGTACAGTAATTATCAAAAAAAAAGTATCAAAATCATCAGTTTTTGAAATTTGGGCTTTTGTCAATTAGAATGACTTTTTCCAGAAAAAACCCAAGTGAAAGTTAGCCAGTCTTTAATTATATACTGTGGAATCCGCCTTCTGCTCGATTCGCTCGCTAACCCCCGTTCGCCGCCACCGGCGGTGACTCAATGCCGCCTGCAGCGGGGGCAATTTCTAAAGAAAAAAAAACTGACTTGTTGCATTTAACAGATGCAACAAGTTAGTTAGCAATTAATTACATACCGTTGGCTCCGGCCTCTGCTCGATTCGCTCTCTAACCCCCGTTCGCCACCTACGGTGGCTCTACGCCGCCTGCAGCGGGTGGTTAATTTCTAGAGAAAAAGAACTGACTTGTTGCATTTAATAAATAAAAAAGAGGAAACGATTTTTTAAAAGTTATTCAAAAAAGTATGCTATTTGAGTTTTTAACTATACTTGGGGCAATCTAACCGGGTAGCATTGTGAAGCCAACACTGATCCTAATCTCAACATTATGACGCTGCCAGGTTAGGTTGACTCGAACTATTCTTATGTTGAGTTTTAAAAAGATGCACTGTTAAAGAAGAAGAGTATTTAAGATTTTCTTACTTTAAATTGGCTTAAAAATCGTCGTCATTCCCAATCTCTTCACAATATTCAGTACTTATAAAGTCATGACTATCTGCATCAAGTTCTTGTTTGTCACATAAGCAGTAGCAGATGTCAGTTCATGGCAGGTTGACATCCGAGCATGAACATGTTCCTTGTTGGCAAACTTTGCATTTGTTGCACGATATCGTTTCAATGACTTCCTCGGGTGAGGGTTGATTCCAAGCCAAGTTATAACAATTTTATGGTTTTCAGCGTTCCAACAATATTCCCGACTAGCAAAATTTCTTGCATCAACCTTGACAGATCTTGATATTATACTGACGGCGTCAATATTGACGTGTTTCATACTGCATAAAGCTTGCATAAAGATTTAAAAGCAATATTACACTAACAACACGTATGCAACATTGCATTCATCTTAAAATATCAATATTGATATTACCTTACAATAACAACATTGCATACATGTTGACGCCGTCAAGATGGTATTGATTTCATGCTGTCGCCGTCAAGGTAATTAGTACACAATAGAACAGGTGGACTTCCGTTGATACTAGCGCATGCGCACAGTTCTTTCTACCTAGAGTCCCTATATGAAACTACGTTTTCATATAGGGACTCTATTTCTACCCAGCGTCCCTCGCATTGCTGGCACACCTTCCTCCTTCGACCTTCGATTTAGTAGGTTCAGAGGAGCTGCACATGGCGTTGCATTCTTTAGACTTCGTTAAGTTGGTTGCTTAGTCATTAGTGTGGAATAGCAGGGGCGTAGCTAAGGGGGGGGTTTTGGGGACAAAACCCCCCCCGAAAAGTTAGTCTCAAAAAAAAAAGAGAAAAAGAAGAGAGAAGAGAAAGAAAAAAAAAAGAAGAAAAGGGAAAAATTCCAAGCGATTATACATACATATATATATATATATATATATATATATATATATATATATATATATATATATATATATATATATATATATATAAGAAGTAACCCCCCCCCGAAAGTCGGGTCTAGCTACGCCACTGTGGAATAGTATTGTTTTAGGAATAATTTATGAATGACTGATAACTGCATTTGCTTATTTATATAGTACTAAACAAGTCATATCGCAGGCGATGTGCGATCAATGTCAGATATGGCTGAAAATAACTTTTTTCGTCCCTAGACTTTGAAACAAAGGACATGAATAACGAATAAATACCTTTGTGCTGAAAATTAAAATAGCTAGTAATCCAACGTTATGAAGCACAAAAATTGCAAAATAATTGCAGACACGTGTTTTGGTGTTACAAGGAACACCTTTTTCAATGTTAAGAAGTGTGAGCTTCTGGATGAAAAGTTATCCGAGAAAAGCAACAAGTTGGAACAGGAGATAGTATAAATTAGAGTCCCTATAGTATAAATATCAAAAAATAGAAATTAAACAAAACAAAAAAGATAAAATGACACCTGGAGGCATAATTTAGTATATAATTCCAACAAGAAAAAACCGTTAAGTAATAAATTTTCCAAGAAAACCCATAAACAATGCAAAAAGTCCAAAAATGAAACCGGCCCCCAAAGTTCCCGGCGCCCAAAATACTCGGCGACCAGAGATGTCAGCTGATTCTCCTCATGTATTTGGTTCACCAGTTTTATTTCCGAACGCAGCCTTTTTGTTATCCGCACACATTTTTGTAGTTTCGTTTTCCTTAGCTTTAATTGTAACTTTGAATTTGTTTTCCCCGATCGTTGTTTATGTCGCAAAACAAAACTGAAGTTTAAACATGTCATGTATTTTCTCAACTGTTTTAATATTCTGCTTTTCTACTGTGATCAATTTTTGTGAAGCAGGTAAAAAATTTATATTATTCCCTCCCCCTCCCGTTTTTATTTTCTTAAAATCAGCTCACGATTTTGCTCATGTATTTTGACGTTCGTAAATAAAACGTTTTAAAACTTTATATTTACTATAAAATTGCCTTTATTCGCAAGTTTTAGTTCTGAAATTGTGTGTTTATAAAATAGTTCAGGATTTTATTTCGTTTGTCTTAAAGAATATTCTGATTGAAAATTTGAGATTTGTGTTCAACCAGATTACTCTATCTAGTACTAGAATTTTACCCTCAAACTGAGAAATGTTATGCAGTGCTTGCACTTTAATTTGATTTGCTGCGAAAAGTTCATGACGTTTTCTCATGTAAACGTCATGAATGCAAGCTTTCCTCCGTTTTAAAAATAAAAAATTTAATTCGCAGCTGAAACGGACTGTGTGATTAATTAGAAATTGGAAAGTATTATGATGGAGATGGTTTGAGGTTCATACTGTACTTTAGTAGCATCAAAATTTAGTATTTTCCTGCTTAGTTTAATAATAGGTGGCAGCTTTAGATGTAATGTCATGAATGATTGCTTTTATTCATAGACTAATAATAAGAATAGATCGAGCTATGGCAACCCTTTGCTGCTCATGAAGCAAACCATGTGACTAGTGGATATCCTAGCAACAGCGGGCGTTGATCGTAGCAGAGGATCAACGCCCGCGAGAAATAAAATAAATAGAATTGATGGAACGCGGAATATTTATGGAGTCCGATTTGTAAATTTGTTATTCTAAGTTGTAAATATTTTGTTAATATAGAGAGTTTTTTGTTTAGATAGTATTGTGCATTTTCTTTAGTTAATTTCAATAATTCTCTAAGCAATTAAAGATGCAAGCGCCCAAATAGAATCGGCAAAAGGTAAGATTTTTACCGACAATTTCTATTTAAGATTCCGATTAGTACACTTTTGCATTAACGCAAAACGTTTACTCCATTACCTTCACGCCAACGCTGATGTAGCAGTTCCAAATGAAATAAAAGTTACTGAAAACTGTGATCAAAAACTAATTACTAATGTCAAAGTTATTCATAACTAAAAGGAAAACAGCTCAATCCCTGCACATGGAAAAAAATTATAATGAAAACACATTACTTAAACTACATGTCAAGTGCCAAACTATAGATAATGTTGCTATCTAGCAACCATGCTGCCAAAGTTTTCGCCAAGCCTTCCACCAGTCACATGATGTATCCATGAACCGATTTTTTCATCAGCAAGTCTGGGAAAGCTCAATCTACTCTTATTATTAGTCTATGCTTTTATTGTAATGATAGTTGTTTAGTCTTTCATCAAGTGTGTTGCCAGACTTGTGAAATATTTTTATTCAGAAAACGGGACTATGCTCTATTGCTGTAAGGAAAAGGCTTTTCAATTTGTATCTTCAGTATTGCTTTGATTTGATAATTTGTGTTTTTTCAAAAATAGTATTTTTACTAAATTATTGACAAAAACCGAAGAATGGAGCAATCATCCCAAGTGCTTCAGATATGACAGGGACCTGTGAACTGAGCAGGCCTGGATGTATAAATTTTTGCCCCCTTTAATAAATCTTTAGTCTTTCACCAGGCACCCCTTTTAAAAACAGTTAATGTTTTTTTTGCTTAATTTTACCCCTTTGAGAGGAACATCAAGTGTCCCAGCATGTACTTTAGAGCACTTGCAATAATGAATAAATGTTGTATGCTTGGTGCCCAGAGTTTGAGAATGGATTTTAGATATGTTTGGGGCTCTGAATCCAAATATGAAATTAGTTTTCTTTAGCTGCTCAACTTTTCAGATAAGTTCAGCTGTTTTACCCAAAATAGGCAGTTTTAACTCCATTTTATGCACTTCTAAATCAAAGTATAGGCTTCTGAAACAAGGATTGCTTCCAGTACATTTGCTCTATAGTCAGTCTGCAGTCCAGCTAAGTTCAGGAAAATTCACTAAATGGAGTAAATATCTAGCAAGTTTAGTAACAACGCTTCAGTGAACTAAGGTCAACTTGTAAGTTCTTGCTATTCATATATTCGCTTCGCATGATGTGTGACGAATTGGATCTTTGTGTATAATATTTTCAGGGCCCGACTAATGTAAACCCTAAACAAACTTTTTGGGGGTCCCCTCTGTTCCTCATCAGTAAAGCCTTATAAACAAAAGCATTAATGAAGAATTAGGGGTGGTGGTTTCAGTGGTGTTGAGGTGTTAAATCACTCATTCAGAGCAACCCATACTTGTACACATAAAAAAATGTAGATAAATTCAGGAGAGTATTCTAATTTTCTTAAATAAAAAACTACAGCAATTTTAGTCTTTTTGGAATTTTTATTTATTTACAGGGGTCTGTCCAGGATTTTTCACAGGGTCCGTTTTTTGTGAAAAATAAAATAATTTTGTGAAAAATCAATTATTTTTGTGAAAAATCAAATAATTAAAATAAAAATTTTTTTCTTGTAAAAACGAAAGTTTAGACTCTTTAGATGGTGGAAACTGCATCATTGACACTTAAAGTTGAGTGTTTTCTCTCTTTTCTGTTGAGAATATCATTCTTGAGTGTTTTTCTAGTATTTGAAGAGAGGGGGGAGGCATCGCTCTCTGGGAGATGGGCACCCCTCAAGT
This sequence comes from Uloborus diversus, assembly GCF_026930045.1. NCBI lineage: Eukaryota > Metazoa > Arthropoda > Arachnida > Araneae > Uloboridae > Uloborus > Uloborus diversus. The sequence goes on from NC_072738.1 coordinate 87,187,567, forward strand.
ATCAATATTTATCTACCATTCTACATCATGTTAAATTATACTAGAAATGTTTTTTGTATAGTATTTAAAATAACTGTAAGAAAAAAAATTAGGCAGCTGTTCAGCATTTAACTTTTTAACCCAAGACACTGTTTAAGAGCATAGAGTTTCATTCAAACCTTATAAACTCCATGATTTTAACAAAAATAAAAAAATATTTTATTTGTTTACCTCTTAACTAAGCGAACTAAACATCGAAAATTCGAAAAATCAGATTTCCACAGCGGATGCAAAGAGATTGCAATTCTCAAAGTGAAGGAATCAAAAGTATAAAAACGGCTTGTAAAATAAATATTTTTGATAAAATTACTTTTGAATTGACTTTTAGAGTCCTATGATAAACATATCATTAATATCTGGACACAGTTGAAGCAAAAATAAATAAATAAATAAATAAAAAAAATAAACCATCGATTCAGCATTTTAATTATTGACTCATAAAAGAAAATGGAATTCCCCTTTAAAAACTTGAAATAAGCTTTGTTACAAAAATAAAGAGATTTTTCATTTATTTGCATCCTAATAAAGCGAAGTTAGCTTGAAAAAAAGAATAAAATATGATTCTCATATCGGATGTAAAAAGATTGCGTTTTTCAAAACGTAGACATTTTGAAAATGAAATACCGAATTATAGACATTTTGAAAATGAAATACCGAAAATTTTAAATACCGAAAAAAATAACGGTAAATAAAAGTTTATTTAAAGTTAATTAACCTTTTTAGTATCGAAAAACCAAACCCATATAACTTTCTCCAAAATAACAGTTTAACATCGCACCACCAGACACTAAGTGGCGATAAGTTTAAATTTTGTAACCCTATCCAGGGGTCTGTCCAGGATTTTTCACAGGGTCCGTTTTTTGTGAAAAATCAAATAATTTTGTGAAAAGTGGATTAATTTTGTGAAAAATCAAAAAATTTCGCAAAATTTTTTTTTTCTTTTTGTTAAAACGAAATTTTAGAAATAAGAGATGGCACAAACTGCATCAATTAAACTTAAAGTTGAGTGTTTTCCTCTTCTACGTCGAGAAAATCATTCTGAATTTTTTTTACTAATATTTGGCGGGGGGGGGGGGGGGCATCGCTCTTTCAAGTATCAATATTTATCTACCATTCTACATTATGTTAAATTATAGTAGATATATTTATGTACAGTACTTAAAATAATTGTAACAAAAATATAAATAAATAAAATAAAATTCAGAATAGGGTTCAGCATTCAACTTTTTGACCCAAGACACTCTTAAAAAGCACAGAATTTCGTTTAAAACTTATAAATTCCGTGATTTAAACAAAAATAAAAAGATATTTCAATTGTTTACCTCTTAACAAAGCGTAATAATCATTAAAAATTCGAAAAATCGAATTCCCATAACGGATGCAAAGAGATCGCAATTCTCAAAGTGAAGGCATCAAAAGTATAAAAACGGCTTGTAAAAGAAATATTTTTGATAAAATTATTTTAAAATTGCATTTTAGAGTCCTATGATAAACATATCATTAATAACTGTGGACACAGTTGACCCAAAAAATAAAATTAAATAAACCATCTACTTAGCATTTTAATTTTTGACTCATAACAGAAAATGGAATTTTGCTTTAAAAACTTGAAATGAGAGTTCTAACAGAAATAAAGAGACTTTTCATTTATTTGAATCCTAATAAAGCTAAGTTAGCTTGAAAAAAGAACAAAATATGATTCTCATATCAGATGTTAAAAGATTGCATTTTTCAAAATGTAGACATCTAAAGAAAAAAAAAAGGTAATTAAAAGAGTTTACTTAAAGTTAATCATCCTTGTGTTAGCATCGAAAAATCAAAACCCATATAATTTTCTCCCAAAATAACAATTAAACATCGCACCACACCGTAAAAACGCAAATATTGACAAGCTGGCAAAATGATGAGAATATTTTCTAATCAAGTCATTATAAAGGTTCAACGCCAGACGCTAAGTGGTGATAATTTTGAAGTTGGTAACACTGTCTGAAGCGATCATATTTTTTCCTCACCTTTACTATCCCTTTGCAGTTCTAAGTTCATTTCGCAGATATATATTATTATTGTTTATTAAATCATGAGCGGAGAAAAGTGCTTACCAATGCCTTTTCAGAAAAGTTAACAAAAACACCGCTGCTAATTAGCTGTGATAAAACAAACAACCATTATATTTGAATAAAATATGACAACGTATATTAAGTACAAATACAAAATGAAAAAAGGTTAAAAAACCAGCAAACAGCTGTTTCGGCACTCTAAAATACAAATGCCATCATCAGTGCAAATAAAAACGAAGACAGGTTCAACCCGACTAAAACACAGTCGAGTGTGTTTTAGTCGGGTTGAACCTGTCTTCGTTTTTATTTGCACTGATGATGGCATTTGTATTTTAGAGTGCCGAAACAGCTGTTTGCTGGTTTTTTAACCTTTTTTCATTTTGTATTTGTACTTTGTATACGTTGTCATATTTTATTCACTATGCAGTACAAAGTTTTCGACTACTTTTTATGTAACCATTATATTTATTTGGCAGTAGCAATTATTTATCGCTTGCAGGAGCATCCCAAGAGTGCCGATTTTTTTTTTTTTTTTTTTTCAAAATTAGCCGATTTTGTATAAGCTGATCCCTCTAATTTGACTTAAAAAAAGGTTCCAAAAATTATCGGTTTATACACAGAATTATGCGTTATTTTGCTTTCAGATTTGCTCTTTCAATAAACAATTTGACATCCGATCTTGTTTATCAGAATTTTGTGAAAGGTCCGTTTTGGTTGATCGGATTTTTGTGAAGGGTCTGTTAACGGACCCAAATATCCTCTGGCCAGACCCCTGCTATCTGAAGCGATCACATTCGCCCCACCCATACTATCCTTTGTAGTTCTAAATTCATTTCGCTGTATATTATTGATGATTAAATCATGAGTGGGGAGAAAAGTGCTTACTACGCCTATTCAGAGAATGTTGACGCTTTTCCAAAGAAGTTTACAACAACACCGTTGCATAAAACAAACAAGCAAAATTATAAACCAAACTGACTTTCAGCTGTTAATTTCTTTCAAAGAAACCAACAACAGGCATTATATTTATTTGGCGGTAGTAATTATTTATGGCTTGCAGGAGCATCACAAGAGTGCCAATTTTTTTTTTCCTTTTGCAAAATTAGCTGATTTTGTATAAGTTGATTCATCTAATTTAACTTTAAATATGCTGTATTATTTTAATTTGAGATTTGCTCTTTCAATAAACAATTTGTGAAAGATCCGTTTTTGTTTACCAGAATTTTGTGAAGGGTCCGTTTTGGTTGATCGATTTTTGTGAAGGGTCCATTAACGGACCCAAATTTGCTCTGGCCAGACCCCTGATTTATTATTTGGGAGTATATTTTATTTATATACTAGAAGTACCCACACGGCGATGCCCGTGCTAAGAATTTAAAGGAACTCCGTTGAATTTAAAAATAAATCCACGCCCCCCCCCCCAACGTGAAGTGATCATTTTTCTTTAACTAAAATGTGTACACGCCTTTTAAAAAAGACCTATTAAAGTTTGTTTGGAATTTAAAATTACTCACCAAAACATTCAATCAGATTTACTGTAGCTTTAAACTTAAAATAATCCTCCAACTGCATAGTTTATACATCGATTAACACGCCAGGCAACCACGTTCCGTAACCATGCCCTGTAGAGAGTAAAGAGTTTTTTTTCTGCAATTTAAAATGTTTCGTCAAATAAACAAAAAAAAAAGGATCAAATAATAGCAGTAGCTTTCAAAAGTAAATAGTTCCGCAAATCTATTGTTTATCGCCAAACTCGCCATGTGACCCTGATACCGTAACGCAGCTGATAAGCGAGTGAAGCGAACTCCGTTTGATTAGTGATCCGATCAAGGAAAAATAAAATACTTTGATTAAAAGGAATCCTCCCTCCTTTCTCCTCCCTTTGATGTAAAATAATCATTTTCTTTTTCCAAAATGCGACAACGCTCTTTAAAATGCTAAAAACATATACTTACAATTTAAATATTTTGCCAAATAAACAAAAAAGACATAAAATTACATTAACAGAAGCTTTCAAATTGTAAAATAAACCCGTAACTCTATTGTTTATCTCCAAGCGACCTCGTTACAGTAACCCATTCAATTAGCCAGCAAAGCAACTTTTTTTTTTACCGATTAGCAATCCAATCTTCCTAACGAAAACATTTAAACGAATTTTCCTCAGCAGAAAAACAATGTAATTGAAAAACAAGGTACATCTAGGACGAAAAGGAAATTCCGTATCCCCTATGTAAGAATTTTTTTTAAATATGCTTATGTCGTCGTCGTGTTTGCTCCGTCTTTTTTAATTTCTATTTTAATGGAACACTCTCATTTATTTTTGACTCGATATATTCATTTAGCAAAAAAAATTACATGTTAAAGGACCATTTAATGTTTATTTGGCGAATTACTTTAACTGGGTGGTCGATTTGGCGGACTTTTTACTTCAAATGGCTTGGTTTAATTACTTGGAAAATTACTTATTAATTTTGTTTCAAATCTAGTTTCTTGTTCAAAAAAAAAAAAAAAAAAAGAAGAAGAAGAAAGAAAGCACAGTGACAAAATAATGCATGGTTTTGCCAAATTAGTAGTTTCTACGTAGGTTTTAACCTTTAATCAAACATGCTGATAATAAGCTAAACAAAAACAATCGCCATGATTAATAATGTGCCGTAACGTACTTATAATGGGAAAAAAAATCGTGTCCCCAATATAATGAATGTAACAGTTTTCAAAGAGTGTCGACCGCCCTTTAAAATCCATGTCTGGAATAGTTTTGAAAATATTCATTGAAATGGATCTAATAGCACAAAAAACACTTTTTCAAATACGAGAAATATTCATCAATATCGCCATTAAAACAAACATATCTTTCACTCTTCAAAATAACGTTAAAAACCAGTAAGAGTTGTATATTTTTAAAGACTACGCATCCATTATAATTGTACATATAAACATCGACTTGCGAAAACCTAATTCGCAACTTCCAGTAAACTATAGGCAGCATTGCAGTCACTGTCTAATAGCGGGTGAAAAAGGCAAAACCCTTTGGAATGGCTGTTGTCGAATCTTTCGTTGGATCGTCTGTATCTCATACATGAGATTCATATTCAACCATGACCTCAAATTTTTGTATTGATAAAGGCATTCCTTGTAACGCTGAAACACTTGCCTGCACTGTTCTTACATATTTGCTTTTTAACGCTATATTGTTTTGCCTTTATTTTTGTAATCACAAAGGTATTATTTCCTTCATATTATAAAATGGGCTAAATAGTATTATAACACAGGGGTGCCACCTAGGGAGGATCATTGCTCAGATGGCGCCATTAAAATTTTTAGGAGTTTTTTTTGAGGGGAATTTTTTTCTTTCTTGGGGATTTTTTGTTTTTGGGGCATGTGGTCTTGGCGATATTTAGGGGGTTAGGGTGCGCCCTTAATGGCAAGGGGGAGGTTGTATAACTGAGCTCAGATTATAAGCAAATGCCTATGCACTTGAATAATTCCAAATTGCATATCTCTACTATATTAGTGATATCAATTGATTCACGTGCTAAGGAAACAAGATTTTAATCAAGTGTGCTTTATATTTTTCTCATGAAATTTTATAAAAATTAATGTGGATAGAGGGAATGTCCATCCGTCTCAATTTTTCAGGCTGGCCAAATAGATTTGAAAAGGTTATTCAATAAATGATAAATTTATTTTTTGAAATTCCTCTAACAATTGCTTTACAACAACAGAAGGGGTATTTAGCACGTTTGGGAACAAATAACAGACATGTTTAGCGTTTATCAAAAGTCTAGAACATTGTGACTGCAAATATCCACTGTAGAGTTACATAATATTAAAGGTCAAGATTCAGAATAATTTCTAACCAAGTCCTAAAAAACTTGGTGACTACTGACATCACTGTCACAGAGTGTGGACTAAACACTAGGAAAAAAAAGAAAAGAAAATATGCCTTTTTATTTGATAAATGTAAAAAATTATACAATGAAACTCCAATTTTACGTTGCCCATTTCATATGTTATCCCAGTTTTTATGTCATTTTCTGCAGGTCCCTCGCAAAGGTTATACTGATAATGTTAAAATATTTCAGATTATAGATTACCCTTTGTCAGAAAGTTCGCTTAATACAGTTGTAATCTACAGTGAATTCTTAATAACTGAAATCTAAAGGGACCGACCAAAAACTTCAACTTACCGGAAGTTTGACATACCACTAGATTCGGTTTTCAACATTTTAATGTGAAAAACCGTCGAATATTTTAATTAACATGTACATAAAGCACACAAAATTAGAGAACTTAAAAGTTTTTAAGCACAATATGCACAGTTTAATCAAAAATATTAAGAGAAAAAAAAAACTAAAGCATGGTTTTGATTTTGACACTGCTGGAACCACTTAAATAGAGCTGATTCTACTTCAGGAAAGGTGTACATCTTCATTCATTTTAAATTCGGATTCATGCAGTCTACCGCTTTAGAAGTTTCACTTTTTCCTTTAATATCAGTAACAGAGTACTTGTTTAGATATCTTTAATAGTAAAGAAAACTTACTCCGTCTCTCAGGAACTTATCAGCAAATGATCGAACTAAAGAATGAAGGGGAATGCAACTTAACTTAGACCTTTGAGTAAAGGTACACAATCAGTTGACTTGACAACTAGATAGCTTAAAAGCAAATTCATTGTCTAGCAACATGGCAAAGTGTAAACAGTAAAGCACAACAAAAGAAAACAAGCTAACTCATTTTCGCACATGTAACTCCTTTATCGCACATTGGCTCAACAGGTGCTCTTCTTGTTTTAGAGGTCTATTGTGCAGGAATTGCAAGTGAAGGTGAATTAATTTTTCTCTCCTAGTCACTTGTTTCTTTCCGTTCTTTCGAAGTAAATTTCGAGTCATCTTTGAAAAAACTTCGAGTTAAGGGAAGTTAACTTCGAGATATTGAGAATAATTAGCATGGAATTAAAGACAAAGGGATCAGGACTTGATAAAAACTTCTAGTTATAGTAATATTCAAATTATCAAACTTTGAGTAATTGCGAATTGACTGTATAATAAATATAAATATAATTTTCCACAAACAGATCAAAGTAATTTTTCATCCATGAGAGTCATACAAACCTTTTTTTAGTGTTCTTTCTTTTTCAAAGTGAATTGTTTTATAGCTGTTTAAAGCATTTCTCGCATGTTTTTTGTTCTTTCTAATTGTCCTTTGTCTGCAAGAGGGATTTCCTCTAATCGTCCAATTTTTCTTCTCGACAACCAAGGACTTGAGCTGCTGACTACTGACACATTTCTTGAAAATTTTCCAGAAGTTGGTAACGCATGTATCATCTCATCATGTTTCTAATTCCTTCAATATCAGATTTCTATCTACTTTCGATGTTAATGATAAAAATGAAGAAGAAAAAATTGAGGGTATCCCCACAGCTGATTAAGCAATTCTAAGCATAAAAACCCTGTAACAATTTTTAATTGTAAATGCTAACTAAGAAACAAATTTGCAATAAAAAATTTAGCACAAACCCTGCTGTAAGTGGAATTGCTTCAAAAAAAAACAATATAAGTAAAGATTACATATTTTTTCCTACCACTTCAATATGCTTAAATTTTTAAAACGACTCCAATTTTACATTTCCCGCTTGGATCGTTTTTTTATCATTGATTAGTCAGAAAATGTAAAATAGGGCTTACACTGTACTAAATTTTATATTAGTGAAACCTGTGTAAGTTGACCACTTGTGGTGCATTATTTTAGTAGTCAACTTAAACAGGTGGTTAACTTACAGAGATTGAGTTATATGATAAGAGCTAATTCTGTGCCTGATAAAAGTTGTCAACTTAGACAGGTGATCAACTTACAAGAGTGGTCATTTTCACAGGTTTTACTGTAGTCTCAATCACTTTATGATTTTTTTTTTGCAGCAAAATTCTCTAAAAGTCACTCAGAAAACGTTCTTCTTCGAAGACTTCTATCTGATGTGAGAAAATCAATCAATAAAACTCATAATGATACTGTAAGCAAACTTTTTTGTATTATAAATTTTATTTTTTCTCTTTGAAAAAAATTTTTTTTTAGTTTCTCTGTCATATACATTTAATATATTTTTATTGCTATTGTTATGTTAAATTTCTACTATTTTGTTACACAAATTTGATAAGATGCTCTCTTTTTAACTACAAGTCAGAATTTTTACTTATCAAAATTCTTGAGCCAGTTGCAAAACATCTAACAAAACTCTAATGAAGGGACTAATGATGGGAGTTGGGAAACTGATGGAAAACAAAGTATATTTTTTTTTTCCCCTCTTTCATTGGTTTTTCTTTTAACCATGTAAAATTTTGTTGATATTTCTAGGAAAATTATTTTGTTTTGTTTCTGACTGATGCACCATAAATGCTTTTAGGTTCTTTTAATGTTGCTAAGTTTGGGGATTTTGAAATCAACTTGAATTGATTTTAATTTCAAATTACCTTTTTTTTTGAAAATTCTTTACTAATAAGTTGTTCTCCATGCTTAGCAAGCAGTTAGTTGCTGGTTACCTTAGGCCATAAAGACGTTATTTGTGGGTCATCTTTCTAAGAGCATCTGAAGCAATGGCAAATTTATAATTATATATTCAAGGATTTTTTCCTTGCCCCTTTGTTACACTTTGATACAGAACTTTATATTCCTCACACCGATTTTTCCATGTTACCACTTAATGTAAAAAATCTTTTAAATAAGTTCTATAAAAAAACTTTTATTTTCTGCGTGGAGCAATTTCAAAATTTCTGAATTCTGTAGCACTGGATTGCCTAAATTATTTTACTGAAATGTGGATCAATTTAAATATTAAAGAGGTTCTTGTGTCTTTAGTCGATTCTTGATTTAGGTTAAGAGCAGTACTTCCATGTTGAGCGCAAAAGTGGTATCTGCAGCTGAGCTCAAAAGGAGAAATTGCCATTTAAAGTTTTGTGACTCCATGTATTTGATTCGGATGCAACTTTTCCAGATTTTTTTGAAAATATTTCCCTCTGATGAATGATTATAAAACTTTGCATTTAGGTGAAATATGGGACAAAGAACCACCTGGGGACCGTAACTCATTTTTGACAAAAAGTGCAGTTATGACTTTTGCGCTTAGCGCAGCAGAATACCTCTGCATCTTGTCCATTGGACATGAGGCTCATTCTTATTTCCTCAGACAAGTGGTTTGTGGGGCCAGTTGTCTCTTCCCTGAAAAATATTCCTAAATGTTTGTGTGTAAAGTTATAAAGTTTTGAATGCTTAGCTAAATAATTTGTAATTCCTCAACTGAACCCCCCGTCTGCAAATTACTAGAAAGGTTATCTTGTAATTTTCATTCAATTGTAATCAAGTTCATTGGTGTGCTTATCTTTTCTTTTTTCACAGTAATTACATTCTTGCATTTGTTTTTTAAAATTATATTGGCTTATGTTTATTTTTTTAATTTAGAAAGGAGGAAAAGAAATTTTCAAGGAAGGTGAATCTGTGGTAATTATATTTTGATTAACTCATTCAATGTTATGCTATTGAATAACAATGTTTCTGAGGATGCATACTCTTCAACTGATGTAGCATTTTTCTTTTAGGCTGGCACTGAAGCAATTGTCTTAATCATTGTTGTAATTGTAGTGCTGTCTGTTATCGGCATGGTCATTTATTTCATACGCAAGTTTGATCAACTTAATAGATCGTAAGTTGTATCTCTTAAACTTAGCATCTTCTATTGTTAATTTCATGGTTTAGTTAAAGCATACATGCCCGTGCCAGGGATTTTATAACGTGGACAAAATAATATTTTGTCCGGAGAGGTTTTGTCCACGTTTTTTTCACTGGGTTTTCCCAGAGTGGAAAAAACTGGATAACTCCTTTTTCAGCACAATCCAATGTCTTGAACTGCTCTGGTCTAATCACCTGAGATATTTTCTATCTAAAATTTTCAGAAGTTTTAGTTCATGTTCTGAAATTGTCAGCTTGCAAAATTATCGCTTCCATCTTTACAAAGTCCTGCACAATCAAAGTTTAGTTGTTTCTGATGATATTCTTTTCAGTTACATTTTAGTAAGAGTTTAACACTTTTCAGTTATATAATGTAATGATGATGACTAGCCGGCAGGAGGTTCACACAACTCGCCTGTAGTGGGCTGGCGTAAACCGCCTTTGGCATTGTACTTCAGGGGCATGGCAGCACAAGATCTCACTTAATCCCCTTTTGCTCAAACCAAGAATTATTTGCTAAGGCCAACTTTTTTTTCCTTCTGCAGAATCTACTTACACTTGAAACAGAATTAGCAATCTTCCAGCAGCGTTCCATGTTTTCGATGGGAGGAAATAATTAACATTTTAACTTATACCTCTGCTAATTGAAGTCATATTAGGTGAGACTAGGCATGTGATCTGCTCTATAAAATTATCTAGATAAGGTCTCTGTTCGCTTTTGTTTTCGAAGAGATGAGGTTACATACAGACACACTCACAGATTTCAATAGTAGACCATTTGACCATTGAAATTATTAATTACTGTGCTAATTAATAGCTTTGGTCAAATGCCTCTTTTTCAATGAGCTGAAGATACCGTCTTACCTGATCTTGACACAAATTCACACATTTTATTTTGTAAAGATTTTGATCATCAAACCATTACAAGCAACTTCGACTCACCTAGAAATTAGCATCTGCAAATAGGTGGAACTCTTGCATATTTACTACTTCATATCTTGAAAAATATTAAGTTTTAAAACTACTAATAACTATTAATATCATTCATTCGTATCTTCATTTCAGGCTTCCTACCTACAGATATTCATCTCTTAAAACTGAAATTAATGGTGTTTATGGCCCTGATGACAAAACTGAATCTCAAGTTTTGGTGAGTGTTTCTACAGAAGAGGAAGAAGATTATGATGACGATGAAGAAGAGGATGTAAGTGCTGACTTGTTGAAAAGTTAATTTTGCTTAAAAAAATTGCTGGAAACATTTCTGCTGTAACTTACAATCTTGATCATTTATAATTTCATTAATTGGTATGTATGTGGTTTGATCACCACTTTAAATTAAATTTGATTAAATCAAATTTCCAGAAAAAGCTGAAATATTTACTTTAGTAATTCAATGTGCAGCTATTTTTTTTATTAAATGTAAATACTAAACCATGCATTTTAGAGCACTGAACTTTAGAACTATTGTATCAACCATTATGTTTTATACTGTCTTTGATTTTTCTTTTCATTTTGCATTTTTTTTTTTTTTTTAATAAATATCTAGTATGTTGCACCTCCAACACTTTTAGTTCGATCCCAAACTGTCATGCCGAACAAATCAATGAATGGCTCTCTTCCAGTATGTGTGGATAAAAGCTCTGTCGCAATAGATGTCAGCAGCAAAAGTGTTGAAGGAAGTATGGATTCCGATGATGTAAGTTTAAACTTTATTTTTCTGGCCTTTGAATATTTATATAGCTTCAGTTACATGATAACATACAAAACACAAAGAAGAGGTTGGAACAGTTGTATTGTTTGAAAATTATTTAGAGGCATTTTACTTTCTCCAAAAGTATTATACTCTAAGCCCCCCTTAATTGGGTAGTGGATAAATACTAGGGTGTATCAAAGAAAACCTATTATTTTTGGAAATTCAAAATATCAAGTTGAATCTACACACCCACATGTACCACAAAATGTTTTATTCAAATAAAAAAATATCTTGGTATGCTGCACGTGGTCTAAAGTTAATAATGTTCTACAAAAAAAAAAAAAAAAGTTTTTTCTATATATTTTTTTAAAAATTTAAAAAATTTAAAAAATCATATTTCATGTTGACTGATGTAAGTAATAAAGTCCAACATTATTGTTAAAATTTAAAAAAAACTTTTGCTCTTATGCAATACTTAGGTCTTCTGCATAGTTAAATTTTTTTGGAATTTTTTAAAATTTTAAGTAAAAATTGCATTATAAGCAAATGCATTACATTTGAGAGGCATAAAAAATGCTTCTGAAGCTATTCCTGCTGATTTTTATGTGAAATGATTTCGTGAATCCAAATAAGATGGCCGTTTTCCCCATCCCCCACCACTTTTGGGAAATGGCGCCTCCTCTTCTTTTTTCAGTTTTTTTTCATTATTTAATTTGAAGTGGAACGGAGGAGTAAGGCTGATGCTGTGGTTTTACAACGAAAAATTAATGAAGAGCATTGTAAAAAGTAAACCAGAAAAGAAAGATTGCTTTGATGACTTTTTAAAATGTTTGATGCCCTCCCCCCCCTCTCTAGCTCCCCAGAAGAATGTTAACAGTTAATACAATGATCTGTTGTTCCCCTCCAAGCAAAAAAATGGTAAAGAAATTATCAAAAACTTAAAAATAGGCGGAGAAAAGCATTTCCAATAAGTGGTGGGTGATGGGGGAAAATGGTAATCATATTTGGATTCACGAGGTCATTTTACATAAGAATCAGCAGGAATAGTTTCAGAAGCATTTTTCATGCTTCTTAATGTAATTAATTTGTTTATAAAGAAAAGCTTAACTTTAACTTTGAAAAATCCTTAGTTTTGAGTACTATGCGGGGAGGCCTAAATAATGCATAACAGTAAAAGTTTTGTTTAACAATAATGTTTGTCCTCATTGTTTACATCAGTCAACTTGACTTTATTTTCTTTTAAATTTTGTTAATTTAAAAAAGTATACACCCAAACCTGTTTTAATGCAGTGGATATTGACCATATAAAAAATCACATTAAAAAAAATTGTTCGAAACTTCATGAGTAGCTTTAAAAAATTGTTTTTGCAACACAATTAAAGAAATTTTTTTTTTAATGCGGTGGATAGGGACCGCATAAAAAATGTCTCATGTAGAAAATAACCCATAAAATCTACAAAACTGTAATATTTTAAACGAAATCAAAATAGTCCATGTGATAATTTTTTGCCGAGTACACACAAAATTTCTCGAATAAGGAAACTTTTCGGAGGTCACAGTGACTTCCCATCAGGGTGCCTATGTCATCACTTGGAAGATACTACTTTGCACTTGTTAAAAAATAATTTCGTCAATTAAATCCCAATCGGATTGAAATTTTAATGCACCGCACAAAAAAAAAAAAAAAAAAAAAAAAAAAATGGGCAAGGAAAAATAACATAAAAAAATACTTTATAAAAACAGGTTTGGGTGTATAGAAAAAGCAATTTTTTTTTGCAGAAAATTAAAAACTTTACTCCTTGTGCAGCATGCCATTTTTTTTTTTTTTTTTGATCGGAATAAAATTTTTTGCAGTATATGTGGTCTATAGCAGCTACTTTTTTATCATTTTGACATTTAAAGTTTCCTATAAAAAGTTGTTTTTCGATACACCCTAAAAAATCCATGAATTCCCTCCATGAAATTGAAACTTTCCAGAACTGAATATCACTTTCATTCAATAATGCACTTTTTTATTCCCTTATTTATTTTACCTCATGTATTTATTAACAAATGAATTAATTTATTAGTTAATTGTTTTGTTAAAAAATATTTTTCACAACAAAATAAAAAATATTTAATTCGAAAAATATTTCACTTTTCACTTTGCCTCAGGAAAAACAAAAGTGAAAAACTTCCACTTATTTGAAAGCACAATTTCACAGCCAAAAATAAAAAATAATGTTTCAGTGCAAGTTTTATTATAAAATACATTGTTCTTTCTTTATATACTGTAATTTTCAAAACAAATTTGCAATTTGTTCATTTTGAAAAAACTCAGTCTTCTTAACTATTTCACTTTTCCTCACATTCTCCTACATTTGAAGAAAAAATAAAAAAGGTATCATCAAAGTCATGCACCACTTTTCAACCATGTGTGACTGCCCTGGGCCAGGGGAGTATGATGGTGAAATTCTTCCCCATAAAATTATTTTTTTGGAGCGCCTTACCTAGAGATGTAAAATTTCCGGAAATTTTGAAGTGGTGGAAGAAAACCGTTTTTTTACTGGTTTTTTTCGGGAAAAATTGGAAAAAATGGAAAAATTGATTTTTTTATGAATAAAAATAGGGTTTCTTAATAGCTCTGTGTTTCTTGGAACATGTAAAGAGGACTTGGACAGCATTAAAAAATATATGCAATCTACACATCTTCTTTTTCTGATTGACAGAAATACACATAAAAGTAAGTTTAATTAGAAAAAAAAAAAACCTTTTTGTTTTATAACTGAGAGCTTTCTTGATCAAACACCAGAAATAAGTCAAGTTGTCGTTCGACCAATAATATTGAGTAATATGTGTGTAATCATAACAATTATATTTTCTGTTTTAGATTGCTTTTGAAACTTGAAATAATAATTATAATTTTTGACTTTCAAACATGATTGACATTGTTTGAAAGAAAAATAAGTATGATTTCCCTTCCTTACAATGTAACTTTACTGAATGACAATAAAAGCTACTGAGTTTTGATTTTTTTCTAATCCAATCTAAGTCCAAATCAAAACTAAATCGGTTTTTCCTTTCCTTTCCCACAGAAACCCCAAACCAAAACTGCATAATGGTTTCTAAAGCTGAATCAGAACTTAAACTGGAGTTTCGGTTTATTCATACGGCCGTGCTAAGCAAAGTAGTAAAAGTAGTCATACCTACACTTTTGAAAAAAAAAAACCGAGTTATTATAACCAAGTTTTTCTCTGTTTCATATTTTACTTAATAAATAAAATACTTTAGGATCATCAGAAACTATTTTTTTTATACATATCAAATACACGGAAGAGCCAAACTACAAAACACAATCTCTCTGCTTGAGTTCAACTGCAGATTACACTTTTGCGCTTGGCATGGCAGCATACAAGGTGCGGCAAAAAAAAAACCTTGGACAAAGATTGCATCATCGAATGGAAGTGAAGTAACTTTATTTTAATGAGCGTTTTATTCATTTTTGTCTCTCACTTTATTAGAAAATAATTTACACTGTATCTCCTAGTCTATGTATTGTTTTTCGGTTTTCTTACAATTTTTAACAAAAGACTTGCTATTTTAAAGTTGTTTAAGCAAATTTTATTTGAAGCGGTATGCCACTTCAAGTGGCTTAGAAATTATAGTTGATGTCCGGAAGAGTACAAAAACGAAAGGTGAACACTTTAGTAAAACATCGGCAAAATTTGAAATTAGGCTTTGTGTAATAAAATCAGCACAAGCGACAAAAATCTGTTTTTTTTTTTTTTTGTGGATGAGGACATTTTAGAAGCTGTTGTACTTCTGTGGCACACCAGTTCATACAGCCAAAAAGACAAGAGTATTGCAAGGCGCATTGTTTTTGACATGATATCGTCTTTAGAGTGGACGCTCTACTCGCTAGACCTCAATCACATTTATTACAGTGTAGGCCTGTTTTACAGTCAAAGGTCTACCCTAAACTACACATAAGTTAGGAACCTCTTTACCAATTGCTTCATAGGGAATAGAATTGATTTAAAAAAAGGACTTGCGGACCTTGAATGAAAATTTTCTACCAGTTGCATATCTGTTTTTCTTTAAAAGGCGGCTAGTTTGAAACCAAATAATTTATTCATTGCTAAAGGTCTTTTCATATTAATATTTTTTGTGTTTTGTTAACTTATTTTTAATAAAATTACATAAAAAATTGCTTGCCCTGTCTTTTTTTTTGCCGCACCCTGTACATTTGGTTCGCAGTCAGCAGAAACATAGTTCTGTAATTAAAGTTATGCTTGTTTGTTCTATGAAGAAGGAAAATAAATTCTTCACTAAGGATATTGGTTTGATATTTTTTTTGGGGGGGGGGGAGTATTAATTGTTTTTTTTAAATATATATATACGCAAATTATATTATCATACAACAACTTGCATTATCAAAGTTACACAGTATTTTAACATACAAGAAGGGGGTGGGGGGAGGAAATTTTCATCAGAATTTATGTATGAGAAATTTCTAATCACTTTTTGCTGAAAATTTCAAGTAAAACTTCCTGAAAAGTTGAATTTTTTTTTTCAATTTTTTCGAAGTGGAAATAAACCCCTTCGGGAAAAAACGTTTTTTTTTTTTCCGTTTTTTTCGGAAATTTTCCGTTTATTTTTCCGACCGTTTTCGTCTCTAGCCTTACCTCATATTAATACCTTGCTACGGGCCTAGAACCTTCAATTTTGTCTGTTCAATGTATGAACATTAACTTATTTCCGTTTGATATAGTATTACTTGTTGCCCGAAGTTATGAAACCATTGTTTATGAATCTATTTATTTTATTCTTTTTAAAGGAACTCCTTCAGTGATAATTGTACAAATTCTTCAAATGGAAGATCTCAAGTTTTCTTCAAGGGTACAATTGTGAATTTTTTAACACTTGATAACCAGTAGTATATACTGTGTTTTGTGTGCAATGTAATTACAAATTGACATTTTACAGTTCTATGAAATTTCATGTTCCTCTGTATATTTATTTTGTTTTAAGTTGTTTATTAAGTATTTTATTTTGCTTTACCTTCAAAAATATTTTTTGTCTCATATTTTATATAAAATAGTTTTATATGAACAAAACTTTGAAATTTTTTAACAAGTTATTGAATTCCCAAAAATGCAATAACTACCTACATATTTGTGCCATATTATATGAGCGAATTTATTTTACTGTTGACTAAAGTAAGATTAAATTGTGTAAATGATAAAGGCTATTGATTATTTATGGTTTACATTTATTCTAGTCTTCCATAAAACTTCCTAAATGATATTAATTATTTAAACTAAAAATTAAGAAATTAATATTTTAAGGTTGTGAAATAACTTTTGTTTTATATCAAACTTAAAATGATTCTCATCTCAATAAAACTTAAATTATTTGAAGAAAGTATTTCAGCATATTTCTACAAACCTCAGTTGTAATTGAAATATAGTATCACTAACATCAATGAGTTCTATTATTCGAAAATTATAGTTGAAAATTTTAATGTTACATTCAATATTTTATTATGTATATGTGATTGTATATATGGTTATTTATTTATTTATTTGTACTAGATCTGTCTGTCCAAAAGTGTTGTCTTGAAAAAAAAAATTCTTTCCTTTTTGCTCTACCCATGCCATATACTGTAATGATGATCGTTACTGACATAATAATTTAAACCTCAATGAAAACTTAGGCTGTTTCCCCCTTGTGTTGTTTGAAACTGCCCGTGGACCTATATGTCCAGATGGCTCAAGAAGAGTACAGTACAGTGAAACTCCTCAGGAGCGACTGCCTGTTGTTCTGAGAAAAAATGGTTGTGAAGAGAAGTGGTCGTTAAAAAAGCGTCAACATTAGATTGCTCAAACAGCTTGAACAAAATTCACTATTATTTGTGAGTAATACTTGATACATTCGCTGCTAATACATTGCCCTTTAGCCTATCGGGTAAGTTATAATTAAGGATAATTTATGTCAATAATTTTAACATCATGGGCTGGCGCGAGATCAGCAGCAAAAGTGTTAAGCATTTGTTGTTGCTTTATTTACTGAATTTTGCGTGTGGGAATGGTTATGTATTTTAGAAAGAAAAATACTATGACTCTTTCTAAAGTATGACCAATTTTATGATTTTTCCCTTTTCTCCTGATATTATCTAATACAATTTTTTCTTTGCTTCTGAAGAAAGAGCATGTATACTAATGTCTTGCTAGCTGCTTGAATTTTAACTGATCAAGTTTATTTATCAGAAAGTGTGCCAGAAATAGGGCGCTTATTCCGTATGTATGGAATAGGGCTCCATAGAGTTCATCTGCCAAACACATCATTCGATACCCGCTATTGTTCACTGTGCATAAAACCTGAAACGCTTTAAATATTTTAATCCTTTATAAAAAATAAAAAAAACTGCTGGTTCATATTCAAAGTAGAAAGAAACAAGAAAATTTCCATTTTAAAAATAAATCTGGTCATTAGGAAAGATTGCCTGGTCTTCACTGAACGACTTTTAGCATTAAGTAGGTGGAGATTCATGTAGGAGGGAGGGGCACTTGGAAAATCACTGGTCAAAGGAGGCAGTCGCAGTATAGAGGTGGTTCGTAAAAAAAGTTTCACTGCAATCCTATGTTATTAATTTCATAAAACCCCAGATAAATTTATTATTTGTGTGTCATATAGCAAGAGTTATCTTTGAAATTAATATTCCGACTGAAGGAGATTAATTCCGATTTTTATTTGAATTCTCTTTGCTGAAATATATTCCTTCCTCAACCTACAACACATATTAATCCTATGTAGTTCAAAAATAGAACACATTATCGTAGGTGCTGTTTATGTTTGCTATGCAAAAGTTTCTGCTATTTCTGCAACTGTTTCTCATTTTAATGCAAAAGCAAAAATAATTTGTCTCTATCCATGCAATATTTTAATGAATATTTTTGAAGTTTAATATGGAGATGGGTACAATAAGAGATTGTCTTTGAATTCATATTGAAAATCTGGATATGTCTGTCTTTTGTTTCTAAGCAAGTCAAACCTCTTTTGCAAAAGGGCTCCTGGTAACCCTGAAACATGTCTGCAGTTTGTTGCAAATTTTTTGTTTTTCAATGTTGCATCATTATCTTTTAGTAAATGAACATGTTTCTTGTTTTAATTAGCCTGGCCAATGTTTATCATTTGAAAATAATACAGTAGTTTAAAGAGCAAACTGCTAGTATATAAAAGCAGGGGTGCAGAAACTGTTTTTAACACTAACATTTCCCCCCAATCTATATAAAAATTTCCCCAAATTTTTACAATATGCTTTATGTTTCAGATAAAAATTCATTCCTATTACTATTTGAGATAATTTTGGGAAAAAAAAGCAATTGCATCCTTAAAACTAATAGAATGAACTAGTAGCTTGTAGAACTCAGTATCTAAAAAGTAAATGAAGTAAATACATGTAAGTTTTAAGTAAAACATCATATCTAAAATTTATTTTTAAATGTAAATTATTATTCAACAAATAGTTGATGAAAATATAAAGAGAATGCAAAAGAAAATGCATTCAAAAGACACTTGCAGAAAAAAAAATCTGATTTTTTTAAAAAGAAAATCAAATTTGCAAAATTTCCCACGATCCTAGATTGCTGGATCGGACATATTCTGCACCCGTGTATAAAAGTGGCCATTAAGTTTAAAGTGAATTGAAGAATAACTATGAGAATGTTTTTTAATAATTAAAAACGTTTTTAAACTTCACATATTGAAACAAAAAAAAAAAAAAAAAAAGAAAGAAAAAGCTATTAAAAGCACCCAACTGTCAGAGCAACATGTTGATTGCACAATATTGTCCATATATAAGAACTAATTTGTCTAAAAGTGTAATTAGCTGAAGTGCATAAATTTTATACCAAATGCTTTAAAGTTGGTAAGAAATCTAAGGTTATGTTTTGTGAACTATACTTTCAAATCTGAATAAAAAATAGTTCCAATAAAAAAGTAAACATGTCCTGGCGAAGGTATTTTAGACAAAATCTTCTTTCAAATCAAATCAGCAAGTACGAGGGCAAATCAAAAAATCTTTGAGCCTATTTTTTATTAGCCAAAAACAGGTTCATACAGGTATTTACAAAGATACGTAGCGCACTAAGTACCTTATATTATGTCTCCACATAGTCGCCACACCGGGTCAGACATTTGTTCCATCGCAGCACTAAATTAGACATTCCCCTGTCATAGAATTCTTCCTGCTGCTTGTGGAATCACCGTTGGACCGCGTTCTTGGCTTCTGTCCCGCCAGAAACGTATTCAGTGGACAAAAATCATAAAAATCACTAGGGGCAAGGTCTGGACTGCAAGTGCATTTCCCTGTGAATTGCTATGGGCTTTTGTCCCTTGCTCCGTACAAAACATATAACACTTCACTGCTCATAAGCTGTGAACGGCTAAAAAACAACCGTTATTTTAAATGACTGTTAGCAGATCCGCTCATCATAGAAAAAGGCAGATACGGCTGGCACGGTTTAAGGAATGGTCACTCCCGAGAATGTATACGTTTGCTTTGTATTCACAGCCGTATTTTGCCGCAAAGACTTTTTGATTTGCCCTCGTACTTACTTACAGGGTCTAGTTCAGTCTTAAAATAATAATTGATTTAACATTTATTACATACAAAAATAAAATGATTCTCTAGAGATTGTCGTCTTTTTAAGAAGTAAGTAAAAAATTGAAATTATAGTGCAATATGAAATCTTGTAATTCATTTTTACTTAAATATACCCCCCTTAAAAATTTGTTTTAAGTATTCATTTGTATTGCAGAGGTAAACACATAGTATAATACTGAATAGCTAGAAAATATGCAATTTTACAGCATAATTAAAGTGTGTTTTAACAAAATATTTTCACTAACCTAAACTACAGATGCTGCTTAGTAAGTTATATTTTTTGTAGGTTTTGAATAATTCTACATTTGCCAGTTATGGCAGATTATCTCTGTGATACATGGATTTCTTTGAGCTATCAATAATAATTCTACTTGTTGCTTTTGGTTTGGAATTTTAAGTCTAGTCAAATTTTTAAAACATTGCTATTCAACATCATATGAACCTTTCATGAAATTATAAATTATCCATTTATTCATACTATATACTTGTTTTTGTGGGCGCTGATAAAAATTGTTAAATTAAAATATCAATCATAAGAATGCTAGTAAGGTTATTTTGTGTGTGTGTGTGTGTTTTTGGGTTCAAAGTCCGTTCATAACAGCAATATCAGAAAGAAATTGGCTTTCACATTTTCATGTTTATTCCTTTGCTTACACTGTGATATGCTTGTTCAGCCTATGCCTACAATAGTAATAAGAACTATAAATATCTTAAATCTGGGCTATGTTTAAAGTAAGACTTATTGCTCATTTCAAGAATTGTATTTCCATCAAATGTATCTTTATTATTGTAGCACAAGAGCTTTAATGTTATATGTTGCATTCTGGTTGTTTTTATTTTTATTTGTGATTTTTTGTTTTGAAATGAATAAATTCTGTTAACATTATTTGTGATCTAAATTGATGAATAAAATCTTATGAAACATGAACAAAATAAAATGCTCACTTTCAGTTACTCATGTTCTCAGAAAAGCATTTTTGTATATAATTGATTAACTTCAATGAAAATAAAGTTGATAGATAGTACTACCAAGACAACTCTAAAATGCAATTCTAAAATTATTGTACTCAAATTATTATATTTGCTGTTTTTTAAATTTAGATGCTTTCACTTTGAAAAATGCAATCTCTTTGCATCCAATTTTCTTCTTTTTTGATGTTTACGCTTTGTGAGAAAGCAAATAAACAACATCGCTTCTTATTTTTATGTAAATCATATAAGTTGGAAGTTTTCAAGCAAAATTCTCATTTCAAGAAAAACTCCATGTAGGGGAGACTGTGGTTAGTTGTTACAATTTTTTTCAAAATTTTTTTTAACGCTAAACTATTTAAATTATTTATACGCGTGAAACTGTAAAATGCATCTACAGGGTTTGAAATAGAGCGCGGGATTGCGCGAAACAAGCACAAAATGGTAAACCCTGTGCTATCCAAAGGTCCGTGCGGGATCCCCCCCCCCGCCGTAAATTCTTAAACGGAATAACGAACCCCATACCGGAAAAGCGGAGAAGATAAAAAAAATTTCAAAATCCATTTTCATTTTGTAAAGATGGAAAAAATTTAATAAAGCGTCCATCAATTCAAAGCAATTCAAGTTATATCGAGGAATTCCGACTTGCTGGCATCAACGGATTCCGATTTTCAGACATGAATCAATTCCGATCCGTCGACATCAACTGATTCCGATCTGCCGGTCGAAACGCAATCTGAAAGGTGCTGGAAACGACAGTCCGTTTTCGAAAGGTAAAGGTAATTTTTTACTTTAACTTTTTGATTGCAAGAAAAAAAAAAGTCTTTGAGCAGTAGAAATATTATTCTAAACAATGGGGACCGAACCCCATTCGGATAATTAGATCCAGAAAATGGTCTATTTAAAAAAAATAATTGAGTGTATGTGTATGTTACTTAGTTGTAAAATATTTTATTAAAAATGAAATAATAAAATAAAATTTCAAAATTACTGAATAATTAATTGAAAATGTGTGTGTGGGGCTGATATTACACTAAAAAAATTATAATTTAAAAATGAATAAATAGAAAAATGAAATAAAAATGAATTATAAAAAAATTCTAAACAAATTTTCAGAACTTATAAAAATTCTCCTTCAAATTCAAAAAATCCCCCCTGGAAACTGAAGTAAAGAGAGACATTTCCCCCTAGAAATTTAACCCTATTTCAAACCCTGCATCTAGATTGTTTAACATTCATAACATATTTTTTTAAAAATGATTAGAAGCCACTACTCCAAAATATTTCAAGGTTATTGAATAGATGGAGATTGTAACAACTTACCCCACCACGGGGCATGGTTACAGTATATGGGGTTAGTTTTTACATGAGATATATTTTAGTGATGAAATAAATTTTACACATTTTCTGGTTTATTCTGTTAAATTTTAAAAATTCTTAACCACGTTAAAAATCAAAAACTTTTTGGCTTTACAAATTTACTTCATTAATGACTTATTCTAATAAACTATCATTATCATTGTCTGCAAATTACAATTTTCACAAGCATATAATTTATCAAACTTAGCACATCAGTCATGTGCTCATTTGTCAAAATTATAACATTGAAGCCGTTTAGTTGTTTTTTTACTTTCTTCTATATCTAATATATAGAAGAAAGTATTGGATTCGTGCAAATTTTCGAGTTTCGAATTTTGACGGATTCGAACGTTTTGAGGTGTGCTGAGTCCATTTCGACTATTTTTGGAAAATGTGTCTGTCTGTCTGTGTGTGTGTATGTATGTGTGTGTGTGTCATGTCTGTGTGTGACCAGTTTTTTGTGGTTGCTCTACAACAAAAACTACGAACGGAAATCGAACGAAATTTGGTACACCTATGTGCCCTTATGTGAACTTGTGCCCATTGGTTTTTGGCGTGAATTCTTCCAAGGGGGGTGAAGCATTGGGACGTTTTTTGAGTTACGCGGGCTTGCTATTCCTCCGGAAGTAACTGGTGGAATCAAACAAAATTTGGTCCATATGTTGCCATTAATAGGAACAGGTGCTGATTCAATTTTGGTGTCAATAACTCAAACGGGGGTTGAGCTATAGAACGTTTTTTTGTCGTCAATTGTGACTGCTGTATCTCAAGAAATAATGAACGGAATGAAAGAAAAATTTATCGGCAAGTACCCCTTAGTGGGTATAAGAGCTGATTTTATTTTGGTGTCAACAGCTAAAAAGGGGGTAGCGCAATAGCCCGTTCTTTTTTTCCATTGTGAGTGCCCTATCTCAAGAAGTAATGCTACGTTCTGGTTGAAATTTGGAATATATGTGAATCCATATGTAAACAGACTTTGGTTCAATTTTGACGCCAATCGTTCCAAGAGGTGTTGATTTTTTTTTTTTTTGTGAATAAAAATAGCTTTATTAATGCAACAATAAGAAAGATAAATCGTAATAGTTTGTCGTCTGCGTATTTCTCGTGATTTTAATTGTATGGAAATGACCGGAAATATTGTCTCAATGATTTAAAATTTTTAACTGTTGCCATCTTATGTTTGTTAACAAATAAAATATTTGTAATTAATTCAAGCAAGGCTTTTAAAATAACTTTCAATTTTCGCTCTTTGTTTTGCTTTTGTAATAATTCAGACATTGGGATGGTCGTCAAGTTTTTACATGTGTAATTTTGTTTTTGTTGGGAATATTGCTTCCTCGTTAAGCATGGGGAGGGATCAGAATTATAAGAAAGATATAGAAGAAAGTTTCGTGATGGCCACAACATACTAGTTTGATTCTGAGTACAGTTTAGAGCACTCGATGCAGAACCAGTCTTCATCATCTTCATCCGAAGGACGCACTGTTTGGACGCACCTTTTTGCTTTTTTTTTTTGCCTTTGTATCTGTTGATTTTTTCTCTGTTAGACACAATTCCCTTTTCAGATTTTTGTTTCCCGGTTTCGGCTTCAAAACATTTTTTACTGGTGTATCTATTAAAGTGGCACTGACCTATGGTTTCTGCTTGCGAACCGTCTTCACTCCTGCAGCGTTGGAGAAAGATCAACATTCGAATAATACATTATTTATTATCATTATCATTGTTATAATTATTATTTTTATTTATTCAACCATAAATATTAACACATAATTAATCATAGAATGAAAGAGACCAGAACTGTTATTATTATTACTGTCGTCATCCAACTGCACTACTTTATATGAATTTAATCATGCAATAAAACAGATCAGAAATAAGACTTACCACCACTAGCATTTTTCATCTTACTGCAGAATCTCTCTAGTGTCATGAAATTCATTGGCTGCCTTTCGTAATGAACTACCTGCAATTACTTCTTTAGTCACACCAGGTATGTTTTTTTAGGTGTTTGCCTCTGCCCGTCTTGTTTTTAAAGTCCCCCGCCATATCACATTTAGAAAGAAAACATAATATTAAATTAAAACTTGCATGGGGCAATTTGTTACTTGTAACAACTAACTACAACAAAATTGTAACAACTTGCCTCATATTACTGGTATTATATCTTTGTACAAAACTTTAAAATATGTTAGCACTTACCTAAAAATACAGGCTTTCACGTGGTACAGAAATAAATTCGTTTTCTGCAACCGCTTCGCCACAAGTAGAAAAATAACAGCAGAAAGAAAAATTACTTTCAGTCTCAAAAAACCCTTTTCCTTGAGCACTCTCCATGCTACCGACTGCAAGCACTCCAGTGATTGTCAGGGAATGCAGATGGGTGCGTGCTATCACCCTACTGCAAGGAAAGTCAGTTTCTCCTGGCGGTTATTTTTAAATTCGAATGTAACAACTTACCCCGTGTAATAACTAACCCCGGTCATCCCCGTGTAATAACTAACCCCAGTCTCCCCTACTTTTTAGTGCCAAAAGTCAGAGTTAAATGCGAAATAGCTGGTTTAAGTTCATTTTTGCTTCAGTGATATTAAAAGTAGTTAATTTATTGATAACCTTCAAAATCTAATTTTTTTTATACTTTTGATGCCTTCTTTTGAAAATAGCGCAAATAAATGTTTATTACTCTCAATTAAAAAGTAAAATAATTTTTTGAAATTTTTATTTCTTTGCCAAAAAGTTAAATGCAGAATTCTTGGTTTACTTCTGAAATACAGTTGAATTTGAGTAATACGAGCTGTCAAAAATACTCGAATTTGTTCGTATTAGCCGTTATTTATAACAACCGTGAATATGTAAAATTGGGAAGAAAAAAATGCAGATGAATAATTTACTATATATGTATTTGTTATACAGGGTGTTTCTGAACTCTTGGGTAAAACTTTAAGGAGGGATAGTACACATCTGGACAAACAATATAATGGCAAAAAAAAGGGTCCCAAAGGTCTCCCGAAGGAGATAGGGGCCATTAAAATTTGGGGTGTAAAATTTGAAATGATTGTAAAAAATGGAAAAATTGGTCGATTCGTTTGCGGTTTTCTGTAAAATTATTTTTATCGCTATTTTCTGGAAGATAAATTTTGAAGATGTAGTTTTAAAAATGCCAATAGAGGGACTTTGGAGCAACAAACAACTATTTTTTACCACTATTTTTGAATCTCATTGTCTTCTAATGCTTGGACTGAAATTAAAATTTTGAGCTAAAAACCTGAATTGTTGGGAGTGATTAAGTATCGAAAACTGAACTGTCTTCAAAGGTTAAATTACACTTTGTCACAAAAAAATGTATGCATCGAGAATAAATTGAGCTTCAACCAATGAACTCGGCAGGAATGTAGCTTGGTAAGAGACGATTTAAATTTTCACGCAAGTGACGAAAGGTTAAGTGCTATGCGCAGAAATAAGTATGATTGAAAGTGTGAAAGCTTGTGTCAAAGGGCACTTCAAACGAAATGTCGAGTTGTAAGGACGTTATTGGGACTAGAATGACCTTTTAGAGGTATATGAAAAATTGTTGGACTTTTTAAAGGTATGTACAGTACGTCTTAGAGAAGCAGGTTAGTTGTATGAGCGTACCTGCCGCCACCTCGGTTGGAACGATATGGTAGTAGCTTAGTGTATGTAAAAATAAATGAACCACTCCATTGCGGTCGATTAAGGCATTCTAGAAACCTAAATGAGCGCAAAGATCCCATAGCATATATAAGAGCGGCCACAACCGTATCAACAAGTTCACTAACATCAGTTCCATGCCGTTTAACACTTTCCAAGAAACTGATGGTATGAAAAAGAAACAATTCTGAGTAGACTGAAATACGCTGGCATCTCGAACCGGCGTCCATTGCAATGCAATTGATTAGCTGGGTTGTGACAGACAGGAGACATGTTATCTTCAACAGTGAATCCCGATTTAGTTTCAGTGGTCATAGGTAATCTATTTCACTCCATACCACGCCGTGTTTTATTTTGTATAGCTGCTAGATTAGGCTATACAACTTACGGTTTTGTAACCTTTAATGTGTCAAATCTTCTTAATAAAACAATCTTTTGTTCTGAATTGGTAATCATTTCCTTGAAGATTGAATTTCCTTGAAGATTGCTCATTTCCTTCTGGGTTAATGTATTTTCTTAGTGACATTGTATTTCAACTTCTGAACACAGTTCAGTTTGTGCATCTCATGCCCAATGATTCTGAGCTGAAAATTTAAGTTTAAGTCAAAGCATTAGAAAAAAGCAAATGAGATTCAAAAATAGCGGAAACAAATAGTTGTTCGTTACTCCCAAGTCTGAAGCGCCCTCTATCGGTGTTTTTTAAACTACATCTTCAAAAAAATACTGATAAAAAGAATAACTTTAGTGAAAACCGCAAACAAATCTATCAATTTTTCTGTTTTTTTAATGATCATTTGAAATTTTGGACCCTAAACTTGAATGGAGTCTATCTCCTTTGGAAGACGTTTGGGACCCTCCATTTTGCCATTATATTTATATCCTAATATGTACTATCACCCCTTAAAGTTTTGCCCAAAAGTTCAGAAACACCCTGTATAATGTAATACATTGCTAGTCATTTATGTGTCTAACGTTTCACGAGCTGATAGTGTTTTTCTTTTTATACCACCCACTGTTGGTTTGTAAAGGATTACCAGAAAAAGCAGCATTTAATTTGGAAGAAACATAGACTGTTAGGAAAAATACTAGCGATTTTTTTTTCTTTTATTAACCAGAAAAGATAAGCTAAGTTACAACATGAAATAACCTGCCTTATTGACGTTAGGAGAGAATAAAATATGTGGGACAGACTTTTTTGTGTGTGTACGTGTTTAATTGTATTAGCGATAACTGAAGAACTTATTCAAAGAAAGGTGATAATGGAGCAGGTGGCAATACCAAAATGAAAAGATAAGACTGTTTTATTCCTAAGTAGACGTACTTGTTCAAAGGTAAACAGCGACAGAATGAGTTTCAACCCTTTCATTCTCAGAGTAGCAAGATGGAGAGAAACGCCTTGGCTCTAACAATAGCTCAACCTATTGTTAGCTGCAGTCCAGAGCACCTCCCACCCCCTTGAGAGCTAACAAGCTTGAACTCAGGGACAATCAAAAAGTAATACGTAGGGGGCTGCATTAACCAGTTATTGTCAGTGAAAATTTTCAGTGCCATATAGAATAGCTGTCACCACTTGATGACTAAAAATGGGTAGGAAGTAACTCTAAGGATTAGGAATGCATGCTGAGCTTTCTGTAATGACACAAGGTGTCAGAAAAAAGTATTCAATCAGGGGAAACTTTTCAGTGGAGAGGCCAGAAGTTTTGTTCGTTTTAACCGAAACTTTTTGTCCTACGTAATCTTCGAAAATATTTATTGTAGTTCAATAGCAAACCAAACCTAATTAACAAATTGTTTGTTTTAGCCGTGGTCGTATTAAAAGAGTTCAACTGTAATTGAATGTGTTCCACTATTGATTAGAAGATTAATACATTGATTTTTTTTCCAGAATTCAGTAACAAAAGTGCAATTTTCATTATTTCAAAATATATTCGAAGCACAACCTGAAAATCTGTTTTTTGATTTCACCTTAAAAACAATCTCATTATTGATAAAGTGTAATTATCATATGTATAATTATTTTACATTTTTGAAAATGATTTTTTTTTTTTGGAATTAGCATAATAACATCCCATTAATAATTTAACAATTTAGTTGTACAGATACACATTATTTAACCTTAAGAAACTATTTGAATATAAGAAATGTATAAAAATGTATGTTTGAATAAATATGTCTTGTACGTTGATCAAAAGCAGTAATGTAATTACACTGGTGTGTAAAAATTTAGGACCAAGTTGAAAAATCAGCCTATCAAGTGGAATGAAAAATCAGATTGCAGTGAAAGACCAATCAAGAGATGGACTAATGGTCAGGTACTTTAACAGATGTAACTAGACATAGTGGGGGGAGTGTTGAAGTAGGTAAATAACAGATGAGATCAGTGTCACGGGGAGAGCTCTATTGCACTCTGTGTATCAGTTAAACAAAGTACAATTGCTGCCTCAAGAGCAGTGTCCGATCAGGACTAAGTTTGGGAGGGGTGCTTAGAAATTATGTTTTATTGTGTGTGGGGGGGGGGGTGCATATGAAATCACAATAGAACTTTGTTAATCCCGTCCTCCCTTGTTCATCTGGATAATCCAGATACAACTCGATGGTTTTAAAAACACTTTTATCTTTGCATGAATAGGAATTTTAAACAGTGATAGCAAGGATGTAACTATAAATTCGCCAAACATTTGTTTTTTATTTTCTTAAATCTTTATTGTTTAGAACAATTACAGTAATCTTAAAAACACTAAAACTACCTTCAAAAATAGCAATTTTCGATGAAGTTACACTCTTAAAACTAAAGGAGCCTAATGGGTGAACTTTTCCCACCTAGGGTGAAAAAATAGGAGACTCAAGGTTCAATGGAGGTTTGGAAACATGGTTCTGATGCCTTTTGGAACTTCACTATGGGGAAAGGCCCTAATGAAGGTTCCAACAGCCCACACAATACTAAACTCATTTCCTCCGTAAGGTTGCCTCGTTTGTGCATACGCTCTGGCATACATTTAACCACTTTTCAGGTGGACGAAGAAGTTGCATTTTTTAAAAATGTATGTTTCACAGCAGATGGAAACAAGTAGCATATTTTCAACTTTTTTGGTCAATTTACTTTGCAGAATTGCTCAAATGATGTACAGTAGATGGAAATTTTGTATGCTAACATTTGAACTGTGGGAGAAAAAGGATTTTTATATTTAAGAATTGAACAATATTAATGTACTATGACCCAGTAAGTAGTTATGTTATTGATTTCTATATAATTGGTTTGAATTTCAATTTTAAAAACCTACATCATGAACTGGACAGAGCTATTTCAAAAAATATTTATTTTAGATTAATACACAGTTTAGAGAAAAGAAAAATTCAAATATAAAAAGAAAAAAAAACATATCTAAATGTTAATATTAATGTTTTTTTTTCCACATGAAATCTACTCAAAATTAATACACAGATGATGATAAATACAGATCAAATATTTAATGCATTAAAATGAAGTGAACTATTCATCTTTTTTATTTTCAGCATCACCTCGAGCTTGGTCAAGTTGTCTCTGAAAAATTGAAAAAAAAAAGAACAGATAATAAGCTAAATTGAATAAGAACTTCCTTTGTTATTCAATATTTAAGGGAGAAAAATATAAATCTAACTCAAAATAAACTAAATTTTTTTTAATGAACTAAATTTTGTGCTGAGCATAAAATATTTTTAAACAAAATTTTTCAACACATTTTATAAACAGTCTACACCAGTGACCTATGTTCTGATCTAATTAGACTAACAGCAAAGACAAATACTATTCACAAATAATAAAAAGTACAACACATGAGATCTCAAGCCTCGCCCCTGATAATAACAAAAAATTACTAATAATACAGTAAACCTGTATACTAAACGACATTTTTAAGTGAATTTTGGGATTACTTTTCGTTACTTTCTGCAATTTTCTACAAATGTACTTTTATACAGTTACTCTCTGTGTCGCCTGGTTTACTTCAAAAATAAAAGTTAGGTCAAGTGACGCATGTTCAACAAGCAGGCTTAAACAAAAAAGCCTGTAAAATTTCCTGACAGATTGTGGGGAAAATAACCAATAAGAAATTTTTTTTAATACCTCGATTACACGAATAGCCTCAAAACAAAAGCCAGTATTTGATTTGTTCATATTTGAAAAAAAAAAAAAGGTAAAAGATCTTTCTCCTCAATGATTTTCTTCACACAACAAATTTTAATAAAAGCATTGTTCAACAATGACCGTGATCAACAATGAATTTCTAACTGAAGGCTTACCTACATTTTAGCATGGAATCGCCAAAAACAGTTATAATTCATATTCTAATTACCTTTGATCATTAGAACAAATTTTATCTGATGCAGAAAAATCAAGGGTTTCTATGGATATTTTATTCATTTTTGCCAGCATTTTTTCGCCCTCGTATTACAGAAAAATGCAATATTCGGATCTTATAATTAAAAATCGAAACGGTTTAGTTGTTTGCCCTCCCCCCTCATGCTCTTTTTCCGGAGCCCAAAAATCGCCCAGACAATTTTGGTCTAGATCCGACGTAAACTGTGGATTTCTATAGGGAACATACATACATGTAAATATATATACAGACACATATATTCTTTGTTTTAGTTATATAGATGACATATTTTTGCAATGCATTTACATAAGATAAATGTGAAGTACCTGTAACTTAGAGTGCTCCTCCAGCAGTCGATCATATTCCCTATTTGTTCCTTCAGCCTGTGAAACAACACTTTGAAGCTTCTTTTTTGTTCTTTCCAGTTCTATGAAGTAAAATACAATAATCATGAAATTCATTAATTGGAAAAGCTTGAAAAGAAAATTTATCTCCAATGTATGCAAAAACTACACATATAAAAATTCTTTAAGTTACGGGCAAATTTTATGTCAAACATTGTATAAATTTAACAGGGGTGCCTACCTCCCCTAAAAGCAAGGGCGCAACCCCCTAAATATCGAGAAGACCCCCCTAAAAATGAGAAAAATACCACTCAAAACACCCCCTAAAAATTTCAATCGCGAAATCTGCACCATGACACCCTTAGGTGGGCACCCCTGAATTAAAGGATAATAACGCAACATTAATCTGCACAAATTTGCAGGAAACAGCAGAGACTTGTTTCTTAATTACAAGGAACCAGTTTTACAAGGCGAAATAAGCGAGCTAATGGATGAAAAAGACATCCAACAAAAATTTTCTTCTTTTGCATTGAAAACTAGGTTCCTCGTAACCACAAAACATGTGTCTGCAGTTTTGTGCATATTAATGTTGTATTTTTGTTTACTTTTACACACTAAGTTAAGTAAATTCTTATTATATAAATTACTAATTTCCAACCCATTTGCATGGGTGAGACATGCTGCTCCCTTGCTACATATAGTTACCTGGGGGCTTGGCACAATTTTTGCCTAGAAAGGGAAAAGGGAAAAGATTGTGGAGTTAGCTGTATTGTTAACCTTTTGTTGTCAATTTCACCTCCCCTCAAAGTATATTTTCCTTTGGAGGCTGTATTTTTGCCAATGATAAGGAGTCCGAGTTGGACTGATTTTGGGGTACAGGAGTAAGTCGGGGAGCTAGTCTTTATTTTCCCACCGACTCCATAGCCCTGGTAAAAACATTTGATTCAGTCAAATTTATCTCTGACTCACCTTAATATTAAGCAACAAAATATTGTATTTTGATTTTCATTCATAGCTTTTTTCTACTTCTTGAAACTAAAAATTGAGCATATAGTTTGGGGTATTCAGAATCTGCACAGTATTTTCCCATATTTTGGTGCCAAAAAATAATTTTTCACACAGTTAAAAATTTTGAATAGTTCAAAAAATACCCTAAAACAGCTAAATTAAAAATATTTGCTCTATACAAGTTCCTCAAGAGTTTTTTTTTTCCAATAAAGTTGTTTGAAGTAAATCCACCTTTCAGTTTGGAATCTATATTTGCCTTAAATTTCCCCATAGGTACTAATGTTAAGTATTTTTGAACTGTTAAAATTCAAAGAAAAATTGTTCAAATCAAAGAGTGAAATATAGGAATGAATAGCCTCACTAAGATCTTCGTTCAAATTGGACTATCTATTTATCAAAATATTATTAAAGGGGAAAGATCGAAATATTTTCTCTATCACAAAACCTACTTTTCCTACTTGTATTTTTATTATTTTGTACAATTAGACAAGTATGTGTGAGGCAAAGTGAATGGGGCAAAATGAAATAGTTAATTTTGTTTAATTATTCAATCATTTATTAAATCTCTTGCATATTTTTGATTATTTACTTTCGTAACATACCTTTAGTTAGTAATTCACTTATTCATTCATTCACTTATTTTCTTATTCATTCACTCTTTTACTCA
The DNA here is from genome assembly GCF_026930045.1 of Uloborus diversus. Lineage (NCBI taxonomy): Eukaryota > Metazoa > Arthropoda > Arachnida > Araneae > Uloboridae > Uloborus > Uloborus diversus. The sequence goes on from NC_072738.1 coordinate 87,220,092, forward strand.
CTTATTTTTGTTCTCATACATTAATTAATTTATTTAGTTTTTTTTTCCAGCATCTTTTCTTTGTTTTCATTCAAACTTTTATTTACTGATTCATTTCATCAAAAATATTTTTCATAATCAAAAAGAAAACATTTCATTTCAAAAATTTTTTATTTTTCACTTTGCCCCATGAAAAAAACATTAAGTGAAAAATTTCCACTTTTTTTGAAGCAAAAATTCACAGCCAAAAATAAAAAATACTAGTATATTTTTTTTACAAAATACAATGTTCTTTCTTTATGTACTGTAATTTTAAAAATAAATTTCCAACTTGTTTATTTTGGAAAAGCTCAGTAATCTTAACCATTTCATTTTGCCCCACACTCCCCTACTATAAAAATAAATATTACTTCCCACCTGGGACCTGGGGACAACCCATTAAAATTTTGCTCCAAGTATATTTTTTGAACCAAGTGCTTATATTTGGGTTCTAACTCAACACATTGTATTTATTTTATTTTAATAAGCTATGATACCTTTCACCCCTCCCCTCACAGAACTGCAATTTGAGAGAAAGAGGGACTATTCTCCCCCCCCTTCACCAAATTGTATTTTTTTCATTTCATTACAAAGGGGAGAAAATCAAAATGTCAGATTCTATTCCTTTCCCCTAACTCTTTTTCTGCAATATTCGCTGCACAAGATTATATATATATATACAGTGGCTCCCAAAAGTGTTTGTACACTTTGAAATTTTTTAGTAAAACCAAAATAACTCGAAACTGAATTCGAATATAAAGTCCAATATTTTTTCACATCATTCCTATGTCATTCTAAATACAACCCATTGGTTTTTTTCAAAATATTGACGGATCTTTTTTTCGAAATGGGTCAGAAAACGAAGAGACAGAGAAATAATACGCCACAAAAGTCATCGTACACTCAAATATTTTCGAATAAATTCATGATTAAAATTATCATATGTCGTTTTATTAATATTTTTGCATTGTGTTGACCCTTATAAGTCATTTGGCTTTAATTTTTTGTTTATTTATTCCTTAATATTGTGCTTATTACTGTAAAAAGGCTGGTATTCGTAAAAAAACAGCAAACACCATTCAAAATTTGAATTTTTTTCCCACAGTAGTGGTAAATTGGTTTGAAATGTCTCTAAATTAGTTAATTTATTTGTTTATATAGTAAAGTGCTCGATAAAATGCCTAAAAAGAAAGGAATCGGACCAAAAACAAGGTAAGAAAAGGTCAACCGGCAAAGTTGACAAAACGTGATCGGAGATTTCAAGTTAAAAAAATTATGAAAAATACACATTTGAGTGTTGTAAAAGTTTCTGCAGAGTTAAATGAAACTTTTTACATTTAATTTTCACCTAAAATTGTTCGCCAAGTTCTCTGATTAGCTGGAATAAATGGGACCTCTTCCCGCAGAAATTTTCTTGGTCGTGCGTAAAACAGAAAGCTTACGCTTTTCGTCGCAAAATTCAATGATAAATATTCTAAAATCGTTTTAGAATCATGTCTTATTTACAGATAAACATTAATTTAACATTTTTGGTTAAATTGTTGTATAACTGTAAGTAGAAGAAAAAATTAGGAACTTAATCTTAAGAACTTATTTGGATCAGTTTATCAAGACGGTGGAGGTGTTCTAACGTGAGGGTGCATATCAGCATCAGGACTTGGTAGTTTGTAATTTTTTGATGAAATAATGAATCATGCTGTTCCTTTAAATATTTTAAAAACCAATTTTGAACTCTTAGCCAAAAATTTGGTTATTGGAAACAACTTTGTTTTTTATCAAGATAACGATAAGAAGCACACGGTTTTCAACGTTTGCATCTAGTGCCTCGAAAATTGTCCTTAAGTTTAGAAAATACTCCTTCAATCTCCAGATTTGAACTTAATGTAACGTATTTAGAGATATCTGGAGGCTAGATTACGGAAATAGGGCTTTAAGAAGAAAATAGAGCTAGAAACAGTGAGACTCGAAGTGTGGTTGAACACTTACTCAGAAATTACGCAAAAAAAAGAAAGAAAAAGAATGAAATCTATTCCCAGATGTTTAAAAGGTGTTATGAATACTGAATGATATTCTACTAATTAATAACTTAATCAAAAGTTAGATTATTCAATAATATATTTCGTTGAAAGTCGTAGGTGTACGAAGACTTTTGGGAGCCACTGTGTATATATATATATATATGTTATATTGCAGAAGAGGAATGACTGCAAAAGTTAGGGAAGTACACATAAAACAAACAGCATATTGAGCATATGTTTTGGTTAACTGCTACCTTCCCTCCCCACCCCTCTCCAGAAAAAAAAAAAAAAACAGTTGCAGTATGAGATTTTCTCCTTTCTTTTAATGAGAAAATTGTTTAGGATCTATGAAGTTTATTTTATCCTAAAATATAGGCATATCATCATGAAAAGTTTCATTTTTGGGTTGAATTTTATTTTTCTGCACAAGTACTGAATAAAATAATGAACATTTTAGGATTTTTAGGACAAAACTAAAAATTTTAGGAATTTTAGGACAACTCCTACCCCTGAAAACATATTAAAAATTCATTAAGCCTTCTTTCATCAGACCCCGAAGTGGTTTTTTGAGGGGAAAAAGTAGGAAATAAGGAATCAAAAATTAAAAAAGTAGGAAAAGTAGGAAAAAAATCGCTTAAAAAAGTAGGAAAAAATAGGAAGAGATAGGACTACACACACGTCAAGACGACTGACAATCATTAGTATGGAAAATAAACTAGTGGAAACAAAGATAGTAATTACAAAAATATGAAAATAAAATCTAAACAAAGAAACACCTTTCACCAATATAGTAATAAAATTTTTAAGTGTGAAAGAATAAAATGCAATATAGCGATAGCAAAAAAATAAATAAATAAATAAATAATAATAATAATAAAACTTCTATTTTGGTTCAATAAAACCATTTTTGTTTCAGATTTGTTTTGTCAAAAACGAAAACATTCCTTCAAGAGCATCCATTTATCATTTAAAAATACTATCACTTTCAGCTCCTGTTATCATAAACTATGATACAAAAGCAAAGCAAATATTAAATTAGTTTTAGGCAAAAATAATCAGCAGTTGACATGCATTCTTGCATAATCAGAGGCAGATGTTTGAATTTGAAAAAAAAAAAAAGGGAAAACGACTGAAAATACAGAACTAAAATAAATGTGTTCTTAAATATGGGGCATAAAATTTATAACAAAATAATTACACTAAATAAATAACGAAATAAGTCAACTAAAGGGTTTGCACTATGTTATGTATTTTTAGCATTCAACATACATTTTTGTTTCAGGCACGTCATTTATGGGGGGTCAATTTCTCCCCTCCCTGGCTTTGGAAAATTAATGCTTAGCTATACATGTTTGTGCGGTTTTTTTTTTGTTTGCAGATAAAATTTGCATTCAGTATACATCCTTTGGGGGAGGGAATCAAAGTGATGAGTCAGTTCTAATTTTAATCAAGCAATAAAAACGAATATTGTTTTAATGGTTTGATGATTTTTACCTCCTTCTTGTTCCAAACTTTTTTGGCACGAAAATAAAAGGAAACATCCATGCATGGTAAACATAATATTTTTATCAAAGACAAAGATCAGTTACTAATGTTTCTATGTACATAAAAGGGAAGGCAAATAGTTTATCTCAATCCTCTCCATACAACAAAAATATTCATTCGGAAATTGTTCACGAAATTGAGAGTGAGGGGGGGGGAGCACTTGGAATCAAATGCCTGCATATATCTCTTTCTCCCCCCTCCCTTTGATCAGGCGCAATAAGTATAATAACTTACAGTAGATACGCCGCATCGGTATAATTGCCGCACCCCGAAAAGAGTTAAGAGTCTGTCAAAAAAATTTTAAATGCTCAGAAATGTCGCATTGCCAGAAACACAGCACATAAAAATGATGAGAAACTCCTCGATATTGATGATATATCAGAGTAGAAAATACCCATTAAAAAGAAAAAAAATACATATTAATTTGTAGCTCTATCTCCCAACTTTTAAAAATGAGAAGAAATAAAAACAAAATATTGCATTTAAATTGATTTCCGATTTTTTTTTCTCCAAAAATTGGGAACGTTTTGCCCATCCGGGTTTTGCCGCTTTATTATTATTATTATTTTTTTTTTTTTTTGCAAATATACTCTTTGCAAGGAAAGAAAATGAAATTTTATAAATTTTATAATCATGTTTACGATTTAGAATGAACAATAATCATATTTATGTACGAAAAAAGTTTCCGCGATTATTTTTGAAGTGGTCCGTTTTTGCGAATTTCTGTTAGATGTCGCTTTTAAGTTGTACTAACATCAATAAAATATGTACAGTATACAAGTTTTCCAATTTTTGTTTCCTTATGTCCTTTTAAGGTTTTACATTGCCTTTCTGTTTAAATAGAGCTCCATTTCACTTGTAATCATACAAAAAATTGGCGAATAGGAAATTCGGTTTTTCCCGCATTTTTTGAACAGTCAGCCGTTTACTTTAATTAAAGCTTCTAATTGATGGGTAAATAATATATAATTGCATCAGAATGTGCCAGTATCTATTTTTTTTTTTTTTTAGTTTCGTTAATACAGTAGGACTGAAGTCAGGGCGATAAAAAGAAAAGTCGATCATAAACGCTGCAACGGCAAAAAAAAGTCACTTACGAAAATTTAACTTTTAGACACACAAACGCCGCGGCGTTCCTTCCAGAAATTACTATAGTCTAGTCATTCAATGAAAAGCTAAGGATCCGCTTGTTCCTTTTACTTTTCAAAATCAAAACATGCAAAAAATTATCGGCGCCACATTGTAAAAATAAGAATCAATGCACAATTAGAAGTGCTATACTAAAGAAAGAAAAAGTAGGAAAAAAAAGGAAAAAGTAGGAAAATAAGGAGAGAGCTCTAAAAAGTAGGAAAAAGTAGGAAAAATAGGAACTCTTCGGGGTCTGTTTCATGCTATTCTCTCTTTTGTTTGACTTTTCCGGAAAAGTAGGCTAAAAGGACATAGTGCCTTTACCTCCCAGATATGGAACTAGAATTTAAAACCTATTGAATATTAAAAAAGAAAAAAAAATTACTTTCATTTGAAAAAATTTCAATTAAAATTCTGAAAACTACCAGACTCAAAGTTTCTATCACTTCACTTACATTTGATTACCATTTAGTAAAACAAGAAATACTTAAGGACTATTAGCTTAAAGCTATTATTATTATTGCTTGATCTATACTGACTTATTCAACCTTACCTTCAGTTGTTATATCTAGTTCTCTTCTCAAAGTTTTAATTTCTTTTTCATGCCCTTCATTCTTCTTATTTTCTTCAGTTTCTTTACCAGTCTATAAAAAATTCATGGCAAGTTACTTAGAAATCTGAATGAAATGTTCAAAACAATATTTTTAAGCAACAGAAAATGTAACAGGCACAATAATAAATAACTCTGAATACTTCCTAATTTTGTGAATAATTTTATATACCTGTGTGAAAAATTTAGATAAAATAGAATTTCACTTTGCAAAAAGATACCAACTTGTCCTTCATAAAGCAAACCGTTTTCACATAGCTTCTTCAAGCCTTGGTCCAAGGGCAAATTCTAGTTTTTTGAAAGTGGTCATAAGATATTCAATAACAAATACTTCTTTACAAATTTGTGTCTGGATGCTCTCACAGTAGTACATCAAAAATGAATTTTCTGAAACACCTTACAGATATTTTCGTTCACCTTAATGAGGAGGAGGGTGTCATGACCTGCTTACTCAGGGTTGCTGCAGGAAAAATGTCGTAAAAAATAGCCAAAAAATTTGAAAAATTAGAAAAAAAAAGTAGTCATATGATTACTTGCTTGAAGTAATTATAAAATTTTACTCATTTTCATTTTAACAAGGCTGAATAAAAATTGAAAATGAAAAAAAAAAAAGTCTGTTTACCGTAACAGATCACATTTTTCAAAATATTAGCTTCAGATACTCTAAAGGTTAAAACAAATGAACTTCAAAAAATATAATAATTTCAGATTGACACTTTAATAAGGCTATGGTAATCAACAGTAAATAAGTGCCAGCATGATCACTGGCATTATGCTGTACATTAAAAATAAATAAAACGATATGTCCTGATTTTGGGTAAATTTGTAAATTTCCTCTACTTTTCTCACTAGGGTTCATGTTTATATTCAATTTCCAAAACCAAAATTAAGGACTTTTTAAGCACCTTTTGAAAGTTAATAAGCACTCAATTACAAAATGCATACTAAAATGTAAGTAGGAAACTGTTTCTAAAACTGTAATCATGCACAAAATACTTAAACTATGGCTAGTCCAAGTGTAATTAATTGAAAACACACAAAAAAAAAAAAAAAAAAAAGTTGCAGCTAAAAATCACAATAAAGGGAGGGATTGATCAAAACCTTGTTAAAAGTTTATTTAGACAGGTTATTCTGCCACTCAAAATCTCATATTGCCCCCTAATTTGTTTATGTTAGCATTTGAGGCATATTTTACTGGCATGTAACTTCTCAGTTCAAGATATTTAAGAGGTTCAAATTATGACTTAATAAAAAAGTCTTGCTTTCGATAGGAACAGTTTTTCAAATTTTTAATATACACAACAATTTATTTCATTTTCAAAAATCACGCAGATTGTTCCTTCTTTGCAATGAAATTCATTAGAACATTAAAATTTCCTTTCACATTGCACATTTAGCTTTTCTGATCTGAAACATAGAGGCGTGAGTCTTGTAGAGTATTTTGTGTTTCTGTACATACAGAGTATAAACAAAATTTAAGCACTTTAAGGCACCTTTAAGTAAATGAAACAGTTTTAAGATCCCTTAAAACCAAAATTAATCCCTTTTAAGGAATGTACAAGCCCTGCCCATTCATTTTGCAGATTATTTTACATAATTTTATGACTATTCTACTGCATTCCAGTTCAGTCACCACCCTGTCTCAATTGCGAAGATGACAGAAACTTAGGTGCTAATAAGCAAATCAACTTATAAAATATTAAATTAATGATTATCCTGTTATTTAAGCTATTCCCCAATAACCGATAAATTGCAATGGAGCGTATCAGTCAACAATCGAAGTAATGAAAGGTTTTTACAATAAAGTCATGAAATGGAAATGAACAATGATAATAAAAATCATTCTAATAATAATAAAAGGTTTCAAAGTAACGAATTAAAAAATTGGAGTGAAAAAACTCCAAGTATTTTTAAATGAAGATTTGAATTGGCCTTAGTAAAATAAGTTGTTTATTAGTCCAATTTCACTGAAAGAATAGCAGAAATTTGAAAGGAAACATTATGGATTGTACAATAAGATAATTATCATTAATTTTATAAGCAAGCTCCCCTCTTGAATAATTAATGTCCAAAAAGTATGTTTGAATAAAATACACAGAATTTTACAATCATAAAAATTAAAAATTTTCCAATTACCATTTTTTTAAGATTTTCACTTTCTTTCATAAGTTTTTCAGCTGCTTCTGTAGCACTTTGGGCTTGTTTCAGTGAAGCATCTGCACTGGCCTTCAACATAGCTTGCGTTGACAAAAGGGATCCCAATCGACGAATTACCCTTAAAGTAAAAAATTTTCTGTTAACACTTTTTGAAATTTAAATTAAAATATGAAAGCATATTTCAAAGTATGAACAAATAAATGATAAAAAGCCAAGATGTTTCTGTTGTGGTAGCATACATTATATCAGACAGTATTTTTAGCTTTTATTACTCCAGAGAGAAAAAAAGAATTTTAGTGACCAAGTTTTTCAAAAAAAGGACTTTAAACAGCCTGTCTTTTTAATTACAAAAAACAGTAAGGATAGAATGAACTTTTTTTTTTGAATGACTTCTATCAACTCTAAATAAATGAAAGCACTGAAGGTTTGGTTACAGAAATATTGAAAAAATAAATAAATAAATCGTAAAGCAGTTTACTACACAGTCCAGTCACATTATATGACCATCTGTCAAAAGCCAGAATAACCACCTTTCGTAGACTGAACTGCTGCGAGACGTGCAGGAAGAGAGTCACTTAGGTCCCTAAAGGTGTTCTCTGGGATGTTGAGCCATGCCGACTAATGCCGTGGCCAGCTGCGCTAGATTACGCGGTTGAGGATCCATGGTGCGAACAACTCGATCGAGGTGGTCCCACAGATGCTCGATTGGGTTTAAGTCAGGTGAGTTTGCTGGCCAGGGGAGGACGGTAAACTCTTCCTGGTGCTCTTCGAACCACGCACGTACACTGGCAGCTGTATGGCACCTCGCATTGTCCTGCTGGAAGATGCCATCATTATGAGGAAAAACAATGCGCATGTAGGGGTGGACATGGTCCACAAGGACAGATACAGGGAAGAGAATGCAAGGAAAATATTCCCCAGACTATAATGCTCCCGCCTCCAGCTTGGACCGTTCCGGCAATGGTTGCAGGGTGGTTCCTTTCAGAGGTTTCACGCCTTATAAGCCAACGTCTATCTGTCCGATGGAGCATAAAACGCGATTCATCTGAAAACGTTACCTGTCGCCACTCAGTGGACATCCAGCTGCTGTACGGGCGTGCAAATTCTAGTCTTCGTCATCGATGAACAGCAGTCAGCATAGGTGCACGAACCAGGTGTCTGCTTCGGAGGCCTTGACGCACCAATGTTCGCTGAATAGTAGTTTGGGAAACACTTTTGTTAGCCCCTTGGTTAATTTCGGTGACCAGTTGCTCAACGGTTGCCCGTCTATCTGCCCGAACGCATCTCCGCCACCGTCGTTCGCTTCTGTCATCTATGGCCTGTGGTGCACCACATTTGCCACATAGCTGATTTTGGACAGTTCCATTTTGCCATGCACAGTACACTTTTACCACGGCGGCACGCAAACAGTTCACAAACTCGGCCGTTTCAGAAATGCTTCCACCCTTGGCCTGAAAGCCAATGATCATGCCCTTTTGGACGTGGGATAAATCGTTTCATTTCTGCATTACGCCAATGATTGAAATGTTTTCCGAAGCCCTCACACACCCTTTATATACGCTCAACTGCACTGTGCTGCCACCCGCCTTCTGTGATTGGTTATTTAACTCTGACGTGGAAAGTAGGTGGTGGTCACATTAATGTGACTGGACTGTGTATATGAATGGTTAAATGCTTGAATATTTAAGGTGTAAAATTTAAAAAGATAGAAAATCCTCTACAGCAAATCATGCTAAAAACAAATGTGGCTCAATGATGATAAGCTGACAAATAGAGTAATTGAATGAAGGTTATTTCATTCCTGAGAAAAAAAAAGATCTACATCTGCAGCATATCACGTCTTGAATTATTCCAAGAACAATCTATCTGAAAGGCCTCAAACATAATTTCCAGAAGCCAAAGAAATAATTTCTTCAGCTGATTCCATTTAAAATGCATTGATACAGGTAATGAGAAACTTAAATTTATTCTTTTTATAGAAAAACACCTCAACAATGAAATAACTGAAATTGTTATTGAAAGGCGACATGACAGAGAGACTCTTTAGGTAAAATAAAAAAGAAATGCAGATTGTTCTCCATTATGAGCATCAATCAACTGGAAGATAATATGAAATATTATTTGTGTGTTTAGCAGAGTTAAAAACTTCATAGAGACAGATCAGAGAGCTCATTTTATGAAATAAAAAAAAAGGAACACATTTAGAAAAATTCAATATTCTTTTTTCAAATAGATGTATCAATTCTAAATTTAATAAATTAAACATCGTTAATATATGAGCTTTCCTAAAATAAAGCTTTCAAAATTCTTACGGTGCCAAAAAGAGAGCAAATCCAGCAATATAGCAGTTTCGCTGTGCCCTGAACATTTTCATGCTTAGTTGTAATTCGGCATCTAAGTGACCATGAGTTAGTTCTAAATCCCTTGAACTTGAATATTTGTGCATTTGTCGTAAAGAATCTACATTAAAAAAGAAAAATTAAAATAAAGTGACATTAATAAACAAAAGGTTTCTTAGCAATACACATAAGTAGAAATTAAAAGAAAAAGTCACTGGTCCAATGGACCAGTAGCTACAAAATTTCAGTGATCCGGTATGGATCAGTGAGGACTTTTAGTGGTCTAGTAGGACTTTTAGTGGTCCTTTCTTGTACCTTGATTTCAAATAATGTAAAATAAAAAATTAGGTTAAAAAAAAACAGTAATATGAATGATAGTGTCAATTACCAGTTTTCAGCAGACCTATTTGAGCGACTGGGGAAGAGAATTAAACAAGCTTCTTTACGTTCAAATACCAGTGAAGGAATTCGAGCGAATGAAATCTCTTATTTTCTTAATTGTTTTTGGGGTAAGCCAATCAGTTGGTAAAAACAATAAGCTATAATGCTGTAGAATTTTCTATTATCTTTTTGTACAAAGAAAATCTAAACATCGTAAATAAAGGTACAGTATACTCTTGATATCTCAAAAACCTTGATATGACAAAAAAAAAAAATTTCCCCCTTGATTTTGCGTATTATCTGGTATTTTTCATTCTTATGACGAAAAGTTTTTGATAACCTTGTTATCTCGAATATTTTTTTGATGTTAAATATCATTTTTCTGGAAAAACCTCAGTGTATTGTCTCAAAGCAACTGAAGGAATGTTTCTGAAAATTTCTCACACCCTTCATTATTTTTCTCAGGGGTTAGGAATGATTCAAAGAAGCTTATATACTGTCAATTTCATTCTAGAGCCCGGGGGGTGTCAGAATGCCTTGAGAAGCCTAAAAAAACCTACCTAAAACTTTTTGCCCCCCCCCCCCCCCACTCCATTTTGTTGGACCTTTTGACTATTTCCACCTCCATAAAAAAGGGAGATGAACGGAACAACCCCTTTAGAGACACAAGGAATGGTGCAATCCTTTGTCCAACTTCTTTTGCTAATGAGCGCTCAAAATTCATTTGAAATTGTTTTGCAACTTTGGTAGTCCAAATCTTTGATAAGTTTAGTCAAGATAAGTTACTGCATTTTGCTACTTCACTACAGTGTTTTTTTTTCTTTTGTTCTTTATTCTCTATTTTTGGCTCATTTTAAAAATTAAAATTTTTGTTATTGTATTAATACTTTTTTTCAACTTTCATTACATGTTTCCCCTCATTTTTAACTATCGTAACTATTTTTAGAATATTAATTTATTATGACCTTGTTATCATTCATCGTCCCTTGGACTTCGTGATATCGAGAGTATACTGTACAAACTTTCAACAAGATTTTTAAAAAAAATGATAATGCTTAAAATTTTTGAAAGGGGGAAAAAATATATTAAGCTTCACTGGTCCCATGGACAAATAAAACCTTTTTTCTACTGGTCCAGTGGATATTTTTGTGGTTTCAGACCAGTGGACCACTGTTAATTTCAAGCTCTGGCAATACAATTTACTGACAATTAAAGTTAAATACAGTAACAATTGTCTAAACGATATACTCAACTATAAGGGAGAAACTCATAATCAAGTTACAGCATGAAAGTTTTTGATCATAGAATTGCCAGACCATGCAGTTGATGGGGATGCAAAGGATGATTTACTCATGATTGCCTGTCGTTTGTATAACACTTTCCTCTTTTTTTTTTATACTGTTGTTTATATAGATACAGTATTATATTTATCTGTAAATAATAGGGCTAAATCTTTGAACTTGATTCCTGCTAAAAATTATCCAGATCCCTTCGTTGAAATTAGTGTGGACAAGTCATGAATCTAAGATTTTGCTTTGGGAATGGCTAAGGTCATAAGGAGTGTCCCCAACTAATCATGAAGTTAATGAAAGTGTTTTTTTTTTTAACAAGGCTGTTATGAGGTCAAAAAAACTGAGGGGAGGGGGTCGCTCAATTTTTTTCAAGCCTATATATCAGAATTTTCTTTCTTTTTTTTTTTTTTTTTTTTGTGGAAGAAGGGGTTTATTAACTTTCATCTGAGCACAGATGTGGAGAATTGTGTTTTGTAAACGGAGGAAGAGCATTAATAGTATGACCCTGTATCGTTGCAAGAGAACTATTAACGAGGGAAATTTAAAAATTATCTGAGGACTATTTAATGAAAGAACAAATTTCTGCTCAAAGCAATGTTTGATAACAGACTTTTTACAATAAATATCTTTTTTTCCCATTTTTCCTAAGTAAAAATTGTTATGTCCTACATAAAATTATAAATTTGTTTTCTACCTTAAACAAATTATTGAATTTATAGAATTATATTATTCATTAATTATATCAAGTATATGTCATTGCCAGGGCCATCCGTAGAGCTGACGGCGATTGGGGCGAATGTTTTCTAGCGCACCCCCCCCCCTCACACACACAAAGAAAACTCAAGTTAGTTATAACATCAATGCATCATACGTGTGAACGCGTCATACTTGCATTTTTTAAATATTAATGAACAAAACAATCAGAGGGCTATAGATTATACAAATTACAAAGCACACAATGAATCTGTTTCTAATATTTATTAATAAATATCCCAAAAACTTTTTGAAAAATAGAAATGCTAAGTATTTAAATATTTATCTTGTAAAATGTTACCCCACAAGATAAAAACAACAATTAAAACAGAATAAGGTATTTATATTGATTAAACTAAGAACATGAATAAATAATTTTTAGATTATAAATTGAAAGTTTTTTTTTTTCAAAATAAATTACATCAAAATTAAATTTTATC